>NW_022438162.1:9026-17970 GCF_009761245.1 Sapajus apella | reverse complement strand
CCACTGCCAGCTGCCCCTCACTTCTTCAAAGACAGTGAGTGAGGTCAGCCCTCAGGCTGTCTCTCGGGGTCAGGCCCAGTGTGAGAAGGCAGCAGATTCAGCCCCTGAGGAGAAACCGGCCCCCAGTAGTGGCTCCCCAACATCTCAGGCCTCTAGGCCTCGTAGACGAAAGTTCCCTCTACTGCCACGCAGGCGAGGGGAGCCTGTGATGCTGCCACCTCCCTTACAGCTGGGGTTCCGGGTCACCGCTGAAGACCTGGACCTGGAGAAAAAGGCCGCACTCCTGTGCATTAACAGTGCACTGCGGGGTGAGCCCAAGGCCATCTGGGACTGCAGAGCCTCACTGCCTTCCCATGCTTTGTTCTCACCGGCAACAGGGACGTCTTCTCTGCCTGCTGTCCCTAAAGCACCCAGCACGGATGCACAGCAGGAGAGACGCAAGTCCCAAGATCGCCTGGACCCCTTGACCCTCCTAGCATCTGCTGCAGGGTCCCCCTCTAGACCTCCTGTGTCTGGGAGGAAGCACAGGTCAGCAGGCCCCCTGTTCTCCTCCTCAGACCCCCTTCCTGCCACCTCTGCACACTCCCGGGACTCAGCCCAGGCCACCTCGCTGATTCCTGCTCCCTTCCCAGCTGCAAGCATGGACCGCAGCATGAGAAGCCCAAGACCTGGCACCTCTGCTGCTGCGGCTGCCACAGGGGCCCTTGCTCCCTCTATATGGAATCCCACGAAGGGGTCCCCACTGAATGGGGTGCAAAGAGGCCCTTCCCATCCCCAGGCATCAGCCACAGCAGCACCAGGTGCCCAGGACCTGCCTGCTCCCGGCCTGCAGGTTGCTGCATCTGGAGCCAGTGCCACCCCTACAGCCAGCACATCTGCTAACCTGGCACCCCAGGCGGCACGTGACTCTAAGGTTACCCGCTTAGACACCAGTCTCCGTTCCCAGCCTCTCCTTCCGGGGCCTCCTGCTGGCTGCAGTGTAAGCCTCCTCCAATCTCCCCAGGCCCACTTGATGCCCCGTAATCACAGCACAGCCACAGGAAAGGAAACCACCACCCTGGCCAGACAGAGGGTCAGTGGTCCCACGTCAGTACTGAAACTTCCCGTTACCGCTGCTGCCACCACCCAGCCCAAACCTGTGGTCCTTCATGGACAGCAGCAGGGAACCCGCACCTTGACGCGGGCTCATCCATCTTCAGATCCAGCTGCTTCCGCTGCAGCCCAGGCCTCATCTTCTGCTCCAAGACACCCAGCCCAGGGCACCACAGCACACTCAGCCACAAGGGTTTCCATACCCACCGTTTCCACCTCGAGCACCTCCACCAGAAGAAAGTCTGCCCGGGCTTCAGGCCAGGCTGGGACCCTTCCTGACCCATCTTCTGCCTCTCCCACCACCACCCTGGCCAGCCAGAGGGTCCGTGGTCCCACCTCAGTACTGAAACTTCCTGTTACCGCTGCAGCCACCACCCAGCCCAAACCTGTGGTCCTTCATGGACAGCAGCAGGGAACCCGCACCTTGACGCGGGCTCATCCATCTTCAGATCCAGCTGCTTCCGCTGCAGCCCAGGCCTCATCTTCTGCTCCAAGACACCCAGCCCAGGGCACCACAGCACACTCAGCCGCAGGGGTTTCCTTACCCACCACTTCCACCTTGAGTCCCCCCACCAGAAGAAAGGCTGCCCGGGCTGCAGGCCGGGCTGGGACCCTTCCTGACCCATCTTCTGCCTCTCCCCGTGAGGCACATGCTGCCCCCTCATGCTGTGCATCTGCCAAAGCTATGCGGCTCCGCTAAACACTTGGAAGCAGGACCCCGGCCCCCTCGAGATTGGTAGTTTCTGCAATACAAACGAGCCTGGCGGCAGCCCCAGCTCCCAATTCCAGAAATGGATTCCTCAGCAGCAAAGTGGCAAAGAGAAAGGCCCCAAGCACCACAAGGCAATGCAGCTTCAGGGGGTCTGAACATGAAGCCCCCCTGAAGTGGCAGAGCACCCCGATGGTGACTCGGGGCCCAGCACAAGAAGCAATTCTGTTGGGTGGCACTTTTGTCTTTACTTTCCATCATATCCCTGGGGGACCACTTAAAGAGACACCCTGAATTGCAAGCGGGGACCCCAGTGCCACTGCAAACAAGGCAGGCTTCAGGTGCAAGTCTGGGCCAGCTTCTGACCCTAGCAACCCCACTTCCCACGTGAGGACAGCAAGGAGGCCTTTAAGATTTTCTCGTGCGCTGTCCAGGTTTCTGTTGTACACGGGTCGGCTGGGCCATCCTCCAGCTCATCCTTCTTTATGTCGGACTTTTGAGGCCTTTGTCATAAACTCCCTGCCTAGAGCAAGGTCCAGAAGAGTTTTCTCTAGGTTTTCTTCTAATGTTTTTCTAATTTTGTATCTTACGTTCAAGTCTCGGATCTATCTGGAGGTGATGTTCGTATACGGTGAGAGAAAAGGGTCCGGTTTCATTCTTCTGCATGTGGCTGCAGAGCCCTCCCAGTACCATTCACTGAAGAGGGCGTCCTTTCCCCAGTGTGTGTTTCTGTCAGCTGTGTCGAAGATCAATTGTCTGTGAACATGTGGCTGTCTTTCTGGGCTCTGTCATGTGTCCCATTCATCTATGTGTCTATTTTCCTGCTAGCACCACGCTGTTTAGTTACCAGGCACTTGTCAAAAATTTTGTCTTTCTAATTCGTAGCGAAATGGGATGCCTCCAGTTTTTTCTATTTGCTGAGGAACGTTTTGGCTCTTTGAGCTCTTTTTTGGTTCCATATGCATCGTAGGATTTTCCAACTCTGTCAGTGATGACACTGGCATTTTGGCAGGGGTCGTATTGCATCTCTAGACTGCTTTGGGCAGTACGGTCATTTTAATGCTACGAGTTTCCTCCATCCATGAGCATGGGATGATCATCCATTTCTTTGTCTTATTAAAGTTTTTTATCAGTGTTTTGTAGTTTTTCTTGTAGAAATCTTCCACCTCCTTGGTGAAATATATTCTGTGGCATATCTTTTTTCATTTTGTTGCTACTGTAAATGGGATTGCCTTCTTAATTTCCTTCCCAACTAGACCATTATTGGTGTATAGAAATGCTGCTGATTTTGGTACGTTGATTCTGTATCCTGCAATAACTGTATTTATTTATTGATCAACTCTAGGGGTTTTCTGGTGGAAGCTTTACATGTTTCTAAATCCAAGATCATATCTTCATCAGATAAGGATAATTTGATGTCCTCTTTTCTGATGTGGATGCCTTTCATTTTTTCCTCTTGCCTGATTGTGTGATGTTGAATAGCAGTGGTGAGAATGGGCCTCCTTGTGTTGTTCCTGTTTACAGAGGAAATGCTTTCAACGTTTCCTCATCATGTAATAGGGTAGCTATGGCTTTGTCATAAACAGCTTTCATTATTTTCAGGTATGTTGGTTGTTTCTTCTTTTTTATTTTTATTTTATTTTTATTTTTTATTTTTTATTTTTTTGAGACGGAGTTTCACTCATGTTACCCAGGCTGGAGTGCAATGGCGTGATCTCGGCTCACCGCAACCTCCGCCTCCTGGGTTCAGGCAATTCTCCTGCCTCAGCCTCCTGAGTAGCTGGGATTACAGGCACACCCCACCATGCCCAGCGAATTTTTTGTATTTTTAGTAGAGACGGGGTTTCACCATGTTGACCAGGATGGTCTCGATCTCTTGACCTCGTGATCCACCCGCCTCGGCCTCCCAAAGTGCTGGGATTACAGGCTTGAGCCACCGCGCCCGGCTGTTTTTTCTTTTTTAGATGAAGTCTTGCTCTTTTTACCCAGGCTGCAGTGCAGTGGCGGGATCTCAGCTCACTGCAACTTCCGTCTAGCAGGTTCAAACAATTCTCCTGCCTCGGAGCCTTGAGTAGCTGGGATTACAGGTATCTGCCACCATGCTCGGCTAATTTTTGTACTTTTAGTAGTGATGGAATTTCACCATGTTGGCCAGGCTGCTCATGAATTCCTGACATCAGGTGATCCACTCACCTCAGCCTCCCAAAGTTTTGGGATTACAGGCGTGAGCCACGTGCCCGGCCGTTTTCAGGTATGTTTCTTTTATGCCTAGCGTGTTTGTTCCCTTTTCAGGACATGGCCTCACTCTGTCTTTCATGTCAGAGTGCAGTGGCAACATCAGAGGCGCAGCTTTGAACTCCTGAGCTCCAGCCACTTCAGCCTCCCGAGTAGCTGGGACTCCGGGTGCATGTCGCCAGAACTGGGTAATTTTTATTTTAATTTTTTTGTAGAGATCTGTGTTCCTCGTGTTGGTCTTGAACTGCTGATGTCAAGTGATTCCCCCAGTGCAGCCTCCCAAAAGCACTGAGTTTACAGCATGAGGCAGCGCCTGGCTCAGAGTCACATGTTAACATCAGCTCCTCACTGCCGGGCTCCGATTTTGGGAGTGACTGAAAACCGCAAGGGAGAGTTTCTGGTCAGGCCCTGCCCAGTCTGTGAACTTGGGAAATGGAAAGATGGCATGTAGATGGCTATTTTGGCGAACTGGCCAGACAAGTGCTGAGATGCCGTTTCCTGGAATACAGGACCGTGAGATGTCCAGTCCAGCTGCCTGGTCCAGGGCCCTCGGCACCATCTAGTTTGGGAGCTCACCCAGAAGCGACCTCGGTTGCCCAAAGCAGCTGATCTTCCTACTAATCTGGTCTCATTTGAGAGATGTAACTGGGCCCTGTCCTCCAGGAAACCAATTCTGTGGGTGCCTGTCTTTGTCCTTGCCCTGGCTGGCCTCTCTGTACCATGAGAACTTGGATTTGCAAGGCTCTGCCTGTCAGCTGAGCATCACAGAGCAGCTCTTTTCCGTTCCAGTGAGGATGGCCAGGCTCCTACACCCCTGCCCCAGATCTGACCATTCTCCCCTTCACTAACAGGTGACCTCCAACCCGATCCTATTCTGTCTTCTGGCAGCTGCTCTGAGAAGGGGCATTTTGACCTCAAGGGCTGAGCATGTCACTCCCTGTTTTCTGTTGATCTTTCCAGTGCTGTTTGGGATAGCCCATGCATTTGTTTATGTACTGCTTTTTTGGAAGGCAATCAGGGCTTTCTTTCAGGGGTGGGTCTAAAAGTTCTGGTGAGATTTGTGTATGAAGTCTGCCTTCACTACCTGCATAGGACTAGCACGCTTCCGCTGCACGACTCTGCAATCTTCCTACATTTAAAAAAATTTTTTAATTTTATTTATTTATTTATTTTGAGACAGAGCCTGGCTCTGTCACCCAGGCTGAAGTGCAGTGGCGTGATCTTGGCTTACTGCAACCTCCGCCTCCTGGGTTCAAGTAATTCTCCCGTCTTAGCTTCCGGAGCAGCTGAGACTACAGGCGCATGCCACAACACCCAGCTGGTATTTATATTTTTGGTAGAGATGGGGTTCCCCATATTGGCCAGGCTGATCTCGAACTCCTGACCTCAGGCGAACTACCTACAGGAGCCTCCCAAAGTGACAGAATTACAGGCTTACATTTATTTATTTATTATTTATTTGAGCTGCAGTCTTGAGCAGTCATTCTGGCTAGAGTGCAGTGGCCTGAACTTGGCTCCCTGCACTTCTACCTCCCGGGTTCAAGCGATTCTCCTGCCTCAGTGTCAACAGTACCTGGGTATAAAGGCAAGTGCCACCTTGTCCTGCTAATTTTTCTACTTTTAGTAAAGACTGAATTTCACCATTTTGGTCAGGGTGGTCTCAAACTCCTGACTTCATTATCTGCCTGCCTCGGGCTCCCAAAGTGCTGGGATTACAGGCATGAGCCACCATGCTCCGCCACATTTATTTACTTATTTATTTAGAGACAGGGTCTCACTTTGTTGCCCAGGCTGAAGTGCAGCGGCTCCATCTCAGCTCACTGCAGTCTCTGCCTCTGGGGTCCAAGCGATTCTCATGCCTTAGTTTCCAGAGTAACTAGGACTACAGGTGTGCCCCACCAGGCAGGGATAATTGTTTCTATTTTTTGTAGAGACGGGGTTTCACCAGGTTGGCCACTCTGGCCTCCAACTTCTGACCTCACGTGATCTGTTTGCCTCATTGTATCAAAGTATTGGGATTATCGGGGTGAGCCACGGTGCCTGGCCTCTCACTACATTTAAATCATGAGGTAGTTCACACCTGTAATCCCACCACTTTGAGATGCCAAGGCAGGCAGATCACCTGAGGTCAGGAGTCCAACACCACCCTGGCCAACATGGGGAAAGCCCGCCTCTACTAAGAATACAAAAATTAGCCAGGCATGGTGGTGTGAGCCTGTAGTCCCAGTTACTTCAAAGGCTGAGACAGGAGAATCACTTTAACCCGGGAGGCAGAGGTTGCACTGAGCCAAGATTGTGCCACTGCACTCCAGCCTGGGTGACAGAGCGAGACTCTGTCTCAGAATAATAATGATAAGAATAAAATACACGATGCCGAGACATCTCGGCCCGAGTGCCTGCACGAGCACAGTCATGTCCAGGCAGGGCTGCCAGTCGAGGTCCGGCTCCATCTCATCCAGGAGAAAGGAAGTGAGCTTGCGGGGAGACAGGGGGACAAGATCCCAGGATCTCAGCCTCTGCTCATGCATCAGCTCTGCGACCGAAAGTCAGCTGGGGGTGCTCTGTGTGCCTTGGTCTCCTCAGCTATCAAACAAAGGGATTAAATGAGGAAGTCTTTTCCAGGTGGAATGATCTCAGATTTGGGGCAGAAGTGAATGGTCCTGCTCCCTGGGCCATGACAGTGGCCTGGTCTTGGCTGGACACAGCCACGAGGAATGGCTGGACTCAGCAGCCACACCAAACCCCAGACCAAGCAGAAACCTCCCAAGACTGAGGGGCTTGTGCCAGAGCGTAGGCTGCAGGTAAGAACCTGGGCCTGGGCTGTGTGTGGCAGGAGTCCTCCCTGTCCCAGGGCCCAGCACAGCAGTGGAGCACCAGCCACGTCATCCAGGCAGGATCTGTCCGGGACCCACCTGCAGGGGCAGAACAGCCTCTCCTAAGAGGCGATCGTCTCTCTCCAGGAAAGCAACAGTGCTCCCCGCCCCAACCAGACTGCCCGACTCAGTGGAGTTACTGCTGCTGCTCCAATGTCCTAACGCTGTCCAGCTGGCTCCTGCCTGTGCTCACCCACACCCTCCCCCCTTGCCAGGCCTGCCTTCTCTGTGGCCTGTGCGTGGCCATCTTTGCCTGATTGAGCCCTGAGGTCTCCTGGGCACCCAGCCCATCCCTGCACCGGCTGCTTTCATCCCCACCGGCTCAGGGCTTCTACCTGGTGGCTCTGATGATAAAATCAACATGCTCGCAAGTCATCTCAGAGAACTTTAATGAAAGTGTCGGCAGTTCTTTCTCTCACAGTGGTGTTTAGGTGGATGAGCTCCATTGTAGTTGCTAAGACACCATCCACTTACCGAGAGAGAAAGTCAGGCTGCTTCAAACCCAGAGACCGATGCAAAAGAGCATCACTTGTGGTCAGAAAGTCTAGCAGCCATGCCTTGTGGGAGGTCACACTGGCATCCAGGCCTTTGCCTGCATCACAGGCGAAGAGCCGATTCCCCGTCCCAGAGAACCCTTCGTTTCCCAGCCCTGCACCAGCTTTGCCACTGCACAGGCTTTTGAGACAGGAGGCAGGTAAGAGACGCAGCCTCAGATCAAAGCAGCCATCACCCCTGGGGCCTAGCAGGAAAGGAGCCCTTTAGAACATGGAAAGTGTGCTCATCCCATCGTTAGACAGCACACATCGTACATAAATATAAATTGCATGGGACTGAAGTGGGGCAGGGAATGGAAATCCACACAGACATCGACAGATTGCTTTCCAGTTTCAAGGTGGCAGATGCACATCATAAGACCAGAGGAGACCGAGAGAAGGGCTGGATTTGGCTTTTCTAAGCAACATGTGTTCCCTCGCAGGGCTGGAGGGTTGTGGAGACAGACAGAGATGGAAGTCAGGACAGGGGAGCCCAGTGGGCCCAGAAAGGTACAGAGGGCAGAAGCTCCTGTTCTGTCCTCCCACCCACGAGGGCGACACTTCTTGCAAACAGTGGCTGTGCTCTCCCAGCAAGAAAGAAGCACCACTAAATCAACACTACACACAGACACAGACAGAAAACTTTCACGTGGCTTTGTTTTCTGCCCCCTGCCTCACCAGGTCCACAAGCAGAGAGGAGTGTGAGGCGCATGGCTCCAGTGTCAGACTCCCCAACATGCTGCGTGCTCAGCAGGATCTGCCCATGACACCCAGGGAACCCTCGCCCTCCCCACCTTGGGAGAGGTCGCTGGACAGAGCTGCACGGGGTGCTGGTGTCATCCAGGACCCCACACACTTTCCTGAGTGTGATCCTGCTTCCCTCCTCTGGGCAGCTGCATCCTCTTCTCCTGCAGGGTTTTCTGGAAACTCAGCTCTGGGTTTGTCTCCCTTCTCCCCCTCCTTGCCCCAACCCCCTTTTTCTGAAAAAGTGAGGCAATTGTTTATGAGTTAATTTGTTGAAAATAAGTGGCGGCCTCCACGCTTCTGTTTTCTTTCAGCCTCGTGGTCATGCAGGGTTACAAAGGATGCCGGGGCTCCCACACAGGTGCTGGCAGAGGGGGCGGCGGGTGGTCCTGTGCCTCTGCCTGCTCGGGGAGGGAGGCCGTCCCCCCGCCCCTCGTCCCTAGGCCTGGCTCCTTCCTGACCCTCTGAATATCCTGTAGTCCAGAGACTTCAGAACCCACTCCTGAGAAGAGCAGAGCCAGGCACTTAGAGGAAGACAAAATGCTGTCACTCCAGGATCTTATTAGGTGTTTGAATCTGTTAGGAAAAAAATTAGGAACTATGTATAAAACTTAAAATATTCAAGTATTAAAAGGTTATTTGAATCAAAGTTTTCAAATATGCCATCAGCAAGCTTCTACCACTAAGTGGGGACTTTTACAAAAGTTGAGCAAGTTCCCTGAGTGGAGAGAAAAATGAAGCCACCTGTGCCGGGGACA
>NW_022438162.1:2255-9016 GCF_009761245.1 Sapajus apella | reverse complement strand
AAAACCGCAGTTTAAGGCCAGTCTGGGGCTCCCAGACCTGGCCAGGATGCCCCCAGGCCACCTGTCCTTCTGCTTTGTCTCACTGTCCCTTGACAGACAGCCTGATGCTTGGGGCTGGCCCAAAGACACCTCAGGAAGGTTTGCTTCCCACTCTACAGATGGTCCGATTATCCAGAGGTTTCAGGGATGTCTATCTGCCTTCTGGAGATGGACAGGGGCCTTAAGACTTCGGTTGAGAACAGGATGCTCTGTCTCTGAGTGTCTGGGGCAGGAATGGCCTCCAGCTGCAGGAAGTACGGCAGCACCTGGACCTGCTGGAAAGAGTGGGAAAGAGGAGGGAGGCTTAGAGGGTGCTCACAGCTGGTGATCTTTAGCCCCTAGTCCAGCTCAGGTGCTGGGGCCTCTGCTGCTGCCATGAAGCCTTTACACTGAGACGGGGAGTTGGGGGTGCGGATGCAGACTAGGCATGACTTGGGAGGTTATTTTAGAGGTGCACAGGGACTTGCTCTGTCACCCAGGCTGGAATACAGTGGCTCCATCATGGATCACTGCAGCGTCTAACTGCCAGGCTCAAGCCATCCTCCCGTGTCAGCCTCCCCAGTAGCTAGACTACAGGTGTGTGCCACAAAGCCTGACTCATTTTTCTTTTTCTCTTTTCTAGAGATGAGGTTTGCTGCATTGTCCAGAGTGGTTTCAAACACCTGGGTTCAGTTGGCCTGCTGCCGTCTCCCAAAGTGCTGGGACTACAGGCATGAGCCTCCACATCCGAACACTCGGGGCAGTTTTAAGTCCCTAGCAAGGGGGTGCTGGTGCAGGACCAAGAGGTGGCCTGGGCCCCCCCAACACTCTCATCCATGCAGACCTGGGCAAGTGCCTCTCTCTGAATCTCAGGCACCACCACAGACAATGCAAGTAGGGAGCTGGGCAGGGCAGGACGAGGGTGTGGCAGGCAGAGGCCACCTCTGTCAGGTCGGGGTGGCATGGGCTGGATGGAGCCTGTCTTCCCACATGTGGGTCAAGACCTCCAAGGACCAGCTGTCAGTCATGGTGATGGGCGGCTGGGATTGGCAGAAAGCTCACTCTCCTTCTGTGAGGCTGGAGCAGTGTGGGGCCAAAGACCATAGCGAGGTTGTGCACGGACTTTTATTGACTGCCTTTTTCTTACCACCCTGTCGAGGACCGAAGCAGAGGGTGCTGTTTCTACGCCACCACCCGGAAGGAGGCAGAGGGGCTGGGCCGTGCTGGAGTCCTCAGGGAGGGAGCGACCTCGACCCTGGCTGTGCTGCAAGCTGATTCCAGCCCTGGTACTTGTGGGTCTCAGTGGCCCAGGACGAGGGGTTAGCTCTGGGCTGGTGGGGAGGTGTCCTCCACGGTCGGGAAGTGAGGGAGTTGGGGGGTTCAAGTGCACTGCTGGCCTTGGCCAAAGCTCTGAGCTCTTTGTGAAGCCACAGTGCAGAGGGGGGAGCAGGGCAAAGAGGAGAGGCTGGGGCGGGGGTGGCAGTGGCGCTGGTCCCCAGAGGCAGTGAGGGGCGGTAGATGGGTTGGGGGAAAAGGTCCTCGGTACTGGGGGTCTGATGTGAGCAGGGGGGCACCCTGTGGCCTGGGTTTCTGCAGCCCTCCCTGGGCGGCCATGAGAGAGCCGGGCTACCTTTTCAGGTGGTCCCGAAGGAAAAGGAAGGTGAGCAGGTTGGCCTCCAGCGGGGACAAGGGCAGGGTAAGCATGGAGTTCTCCTTTGCAGCGGGGTCTGAAATTCCTGCAGAAGTCTGTGGGTTACTCTTCATGGTCACAACAAGCTGGAGACCTCTCCCGAGGTGGTGACATGGAGCACCCGGGACTCGTGTTCCTGAACAGCCCAGGCTCGTCATCATCCTCACTCCCACTGCGCTGGCCCCCAATGAGGACCCTGTGAAGGGCGCCAGTGTGGGGTATGAGCCACCTGAATGCCTTTTCTCTGCCTCACAGGGGTCAGCAGCAACTGGAGAACAGCAGCAGGAGGTGGCGTGAGAGCAGTGGCTCATGGGCAGAGCTGCCCGTGGGAAACTGCGGCTGCCACCCCCTCCCGAGGGCAGCCCAGAGTAGTGCAGGCTCAGCATAAAATGAAAAAGGGAAGTGAGGGACACAAGGAGGTGGGAGGTGGGTGGCCCCAGCCCCACAAACTATGCAGAGACCCTCTCTTCACCCTAGACTCCACAGGGGCACCTCAGGCTGGTAGAGCAGGTCCTCTGTGCATGGGCCCAGGAGGCAGACCTGCCCTAAGGGTCATGCAGAGGGCATAGGGCCACACGCACCAGTGCCCTGCTTAGACATCAGCCTCCAGGTTGACTCAGGGTCAGGCCAGATTTGATCCTGTGCTTGACTGGGCCAGGACCCGTAGCTAGAGCACCTGGGGACCCTCGTTCAGCCCTGGTCTGTGGAAGGGGGACAGCAGACTTTAGGACCCCACAGCACAGCAGTGCTGAGCATTTTACTCTCTTGGTCTCCTTGAGGAATAGGACAAGAGTCCTCTGGGAACAGACGAGGACTTACACGACAGCCTCGGTTCTGACCCCCGCTTTCTGAGCTTGGTTAAAACACTGACCATGGCAGAAAGGACGCAGCTTGGGTTCCCACACCTCACTTTCCACAGCCCCCAATGGCAGCAGCGCACATGGAGCCGCCTTCTATGACGCCAAGCCCTCCAGTGCTCACCGATGCCCTCATCGAAGTTGCTTAGAACTTGTCAGTGAGGAGGGGCTCGGGCAGCTCACAGAAGTAGAGCTTCAGCGTGTCTGCGATGGCGTGTACGTCCATCTCACTCATCACCATCGACACATCCCTGTTATCTGCAAAGAACATGGAAGTGCTGCCGCCTCCTTGAGGATCCCGAGTGGGTCTCCAGCCATCCTTGCCTTGGCTAAAGCACCGTCCCTGCCATGCTGGCCATTGTCCTGCGGGTCCCACCCTGGCTTTGAGCCGCTCATGTTCCTCCTCCCAAGAGCTGTGCGTGGTTCTGTGTCTGTGTAGAGATGATGGAGGGGCGTGTGCATCCCCATATTTCTCCCCTGCTTGGCCCAATGTGACGTCCAGGAGGAGGCCAGTGCGGCAGGACTCAGAGCCTGCATGGGAATCGGGTGGCTCTGCCCTGATCATAGCAACCACCCCTGTACCAGTCTTCTGACAGCAGGAAGGCTGTGGGAGAACCCGATGGGCTTCAGTGTTTGAACCAGTGTCTTCCTTTGAATCCAGTTGGCCACTGGAGCTGACCTCCCACCATAGGCCAGGTCCATCCTGCGCCCCCAGAGGGAATGAAACTATCGCACGGCCCACCCAGGGGTGCGGAGCATTCTAGGGGTCCTGGTCTGGGTGGCTGGTGTGTGTCCCAAAGAAATATCAGAGGCACAAAGTCCTATTGCTTTGAAGTTGCTGGACAAGGACACTCTGGGTTCTCAGTGCCCTCCCCTGGTGTTTAGGGCAGGTCCAGGTCCTTCATACCCCCTGAGGGGTGGTGAGATGGAGGTGAAGATGGTGCAGCCCCGGCCTGAACTGGGTCCCATCAGTGCCCTCTGCCGCCACATCCGCACACTGGACAGTAGACAGAACACACTGAGTCCCAGGCTTCCCCACCTTATGTCCACCCTCAATGCAGGAAGGCCAAGGCCCCCCAGCAGCCCCTGGTCCACCAAGCAAGCGGCATGGGTGGGTAGGATGGTTCAAGGACTGGCTTCTACAGAAGTTCCTTCTACAATTCTTGTCTTCTCTTTCTTAAAAATAATAAAACAGTAAATGAAGAAAAGACACAGTGAAGAATGTGACGTGACCCGGCCATGGAGCGCTGTGATATCTCATCGTGGACACTGACGCCCACACCACCATCACGACCCGATCCAGCTAGTGACAAAGGCTGCCTTCCGTGCCTGGGTGTCCGTGGGCACTCCAGACACGCAGTAGATGCCCACCTCCTTCATGCTGTGATGCTTGATCTACTCCACACATTGGTGGAAGACAAAGGGCAACTTGGACCTCTGTCTCCTGTGGGAAAAGGAAATGTTCTCAGTGTCTTGACAGCCCTGCTTGAGCTGCAGCACAGGAGACCTGCCCTTATCTGCACACCCAGAGTGGGGCTGAGGAGGGTGATGTAGGTGCCCAGGTCTGGGGCTGCACGCAGAGCCTTGTGCATGCCTGCCCTCCCTCTGCAAGCTCAGTCCTCGTTGCATGTAGTTTCTCAGGACCTTTCTAAGAGGCTGAAGCATCCAGACCCCCGGCGAGTCACACATGATCATTCGGGGAGGCTCAGGAGGCCTGTCTAAGTCAAGTCAGCACAGGAAGGGCATCTGAAAGATTCCAGGCCTGGGGTTAGCAGCCTCTGCTCCCAGCTGGGAGATCAGACCCGGTGTTGGTCCTGCCACCCAGGTGCTGTGTGAGAGGAGAATTCCCTGACCCCTGCCACGGGCCCAGGCCTTAGGACACATTGGACAAATGAATGAAGTGCTGTCTCAGAACCACTGCTCCAAGTCCTGCGAAGCTACGTGCTTTTCTCCTCTGACTCTTGGCAATGAACAATTTCAATACCCCCACACAGGACACTAGAGTAAGAACACTTCAAAGATAAAAGACAGTGCTGTGCTGAGACCTTAACCTTAGCTCTGTTTTGCAACTGGACTTAGGAGCACATAAAGCTGCTTCTCAAGCCGCCCTTATTAGCAGTGCCTATGTGGGGGAGCTGCTGATGGGGTCCTCGCTGCTCATGCCCAGAACTCTCCAGAGTGCTCTGCAAGTGGCTGCCGTACAGTCGCGGGTGGGGAGTGGGGTTCAGACACAGAAAGGATTCCAGTGTGTGACGGATGGCGGCCTGGCCCACATGACCAGGAAGTTCAGGGGCCCAACCGGATTCCATCCTGGGGAAGCAAAGAATTCTCAGAAGATGTGGTCTGTGTCTGCAAGAACTGCTCTCAAACCAACAAACTGGCTTCTCTTGGCAGCTGACTCCAGACAAAGGGGCAGTGTTAGGACCATTTAACAGGAGCCTAGGACCATGACAAATCCCAGGTGAGGGCAGAAAACCTGCACTCAGGCAGCTTCCGGAGCCAGACTACTGCTTCCAAGCAAGGCGACAAGGACATTCCTGACCTGGTGTTGAGTAAACACAGGAGGTAGCTAAACTGTTCCCTGGGGTCTGACCTCACTGTGCAGTGACCACGCACAGAGAGGAGACACCCACACACGCTCTATCCTGCAGAAATAAAGGCACAGGCACCCTCACTGGGCAAGCCGAAGGCTCTCCCCTCTCACTTGGCGACCACAGCAATCTTGACTCCGAAGATCCCTGTCTGTATTTGGGACAACATTGTCTTCAAGCTAATCTCCCTGCTGGTGAACTTGACCGAGAGCTTTACTTCAATGACAGTGGAGAGAAGGGGCACAGTCCTCTAATCCTCCTGGTCCTCAAGTCCAGGTTCCCAAGGCCCCCTGTGGGGGTCTTGTCAAATATTTCAAACCGCAAGGCATATAGAGGTCTCAGCCTCAGGTGGGGCCAGCCCTCGGCGAAGCCCCTAGTCTGCTTCAGCAAGGCCAGGATTGTTGAAGATGGTGTCAAGGACTGGCTTCTGCAGAGCCACCTCCTAAAATCCCCATTGCTTCTCTTGCTTACTTGCCGCTTCTTCTTCCTCTTCTTCCTCTTCCTCCTCCTCCTCCTCTTCCCCTTCTTCCCTTCTTCTTCTTCTTCGTCTTCTTTCTTCTTCTTCTTTTCTTCTTCCTCTTCCTCTTCGTCTTCCTCTTCTTCTTCTTTTAAAGATAAAGAAATTTGCAATGTTTCCCAGGCTGAACTCGATCTTTTGGGTTCCAGTGATTCTCCTGTCTCAGCCTCCAAAGTAGCTGAAACTATAGGTGCACTGTACCAGGTTTCTCTTTCTTAGTAACAATTAAAATTAAATAGAAAAGACAGAAAAATATAAGAAAAAGCCAAGAATCATCAATATTAATATCTCACCATACATACCCAGGCCTTTTTGAGTGTGTCATGCTTTAAATGGCTACACATTTCCAGGGTACCTAAAGACAACTGAGGGTTCTCCATTTCTTCAGCCAGACCCGAGGTCCCCAAGTGGAAGCCCCACCTGCCCTGGTGGTGCCATCAGACCTCTGTGTGAGGAGGGATGCTCAGGGCCCGACTGGCACCTGCATCCCAGCCAGTGAATGAAGATTCCTGTGCACGGCTATGCTGCTCTTTGGGGCCCTCCCTCCTCCAGCCAGGCTCCCTTTCAGATGCTGGCTTAGGCTTAGTTAGCCACTTCTTAGTGATTTGAGATGAACGCAAACCACCCTATCCTTCTGGGGAAAGTCAGGACCAGGAGAGTCCCATAGACATGTACCCCATTCATGGAGATGATGGTGGATTGCCAGTATCTGTCCTGCAGGGCCTGTGGGTCCAGATGAAAGCACCAGTCATGATTGGCAGAGGCCCTGGGGTCTGTGCAGAGGCCCCAAGGGGAAGAAGCCCTCACCCGCCACTTCTCTAGCTATTAGTCAGAGGCAGAGTCCAGCTGCAGCCAGCACCTCCATCCAGAGGCCAAGAGAGGTGGAGTAAGGAGGAGACCTGCCAGACACCTCTGGAATCCAGGGCCCCACTATTCCCAGAACCCTGCTGCCTGGGGCCTCCACCCCCTCCTTCCTCTGCCCCTCCCAGTTGGGAGCTGAGGCTCAGGCTGGCAGGCATTCTCCAGCCCGCTCCCATTACCACGGCTGCTATGTGGAGCTCAGTGAAAGGCGAGTTGTTCAGCAGCAA
>NW_022438162.1:0-2245 GCF_009761245.1 Sapajus apella | reverse complement strand
AAGAGAACTGGACTCATAATCTGGGTGGGAACCGGGATTTGCACTAGAAACCCCAGGTGGTTCTGGGGTGAAGCCAGGTCAGGAAGCCACCATCTGACTCCATACAAGGCCACTGCATCTGGGCTTGTGTTTCCATCCCTTGTTTCGGGGGATGCTTCATTTCAGCCATAACGCAAGTTGCCTAAGAGCAGGGACCACACTCATGATGTCTGCACACATTCACGTGTGTGCACATACACATACACACATACGACGGTGCTGAGCACAGCACCAGGCCTGCAGAGGGCCTGAGGATGGGCATCATATCCATTGCAAGGGACCCTAGAGGCCACAGCCACCTGGGCCTTCTGCAGATGAAGTGGCTAGAAAATGAGGAGAAGCTCTGGAGCAGGTGAAGGAGCCCAGCCAGCTGCTCCTACTTCACAGGTGTGTGCACCTGGGCCTCCCTCCTTGCGCCTGATCAGCACGAAAGCTCACCACAGGCACACCTGGGGGTGACCTCACCTCTTCTTCTAGGTCCTACTGGTTAATGTTTTTTAAGGATCCGGAATGTATATCCAGATTTGCACAATAAAGCACAGGCTGGTAGGACATCCCCTGCCAGGGGTTATGTGGTCACAGGCTCTCATTCTGCATGTAGCCCTGAAGATTTTCACAGGTCACATTCCAGACCTTGGGGACCCCACCCTGAGAAGCAGCCTCTCTGAGCAGGGACCTGTCAGTCACAAGCCACATACAAAAAGAAATCTCTCAAGTGGCACTTTCCCCAAGAGTGAGCCCTAAGCAGAGGCAGGAGAGGATAACATGAGAAATGGGGAAAGAGCAAACCTTCTCTGAAAAGAGAGAGTTTAATGCCACTGCTGGGAGCTTTAAAAAATTAAAGCCATGCCCGTGATATCAGCACTTTGGGAGGCCTAGTCAGGAGGATCACTAGAGCCTATGAGTTTGAGAACATCCTGGCCAACATAGTGAGATCTTGTCTCAGTTTAAAAACATTTTTTTTTTTTAAACTAGCCAAGCATGGTGGCATGTGCCTGCAGTCCCAGCTACTTGGGAAGCTGAGTTGGGAGCACTGCTCCATCCTGCAAGGTGGAGGCTGCTGTGAGTCAAGATGGTGCCATTGTATTCCAGCCTGGGCAACCGAGTGAGAGACCGTGGCTTCAATGAACTAACTAGCTACCTGGAAACACAGAAACATTTTAAGCAAGAGACATTCTTCCCTTTTCCTCTAAGAACAGCCGTCACTGGGCCACTCTCCCCTTGAAAATCCAGAACTGGCAGAAGCAGCCAACAAGCAACCCAGAGTGCAGGTAAGCAAAGAGTCAGAAAGGGAAGCTGTCCAGACCTCAGGCAGCTGCCCCTCTCAGCCCACCTGGAACCACAGCCCACGTGCTGGCCTGCTAATGAAATAATAATGAAAACTACTCATATCTAACAAGAGAATTAGACCTCCAGATACAGGAGACAAATATCCCCAAAGAATGCAATGCAAAGGGTCTTTGCCATGGTAAACTACAGTCAGACCATCTGAAGTCCATGTGAAAATGCGAATATTAAAACCACCAAAAGAAAAGCATCTAGTCACCTGTAAAGCAACTCCATCAGATGAAGAGGGAATTTCTCAGTCAAAACCTTACTGACCAGAAGAAAGTATAATGATACATTAATGTACTGAGAAAAGTTAGTCAAGAATGGTATTTCCAACAAGGTTACCCTTTCCATAAATAAAGGAGAAACAAAGTCTTTCCTAGAAAAGCAAATACTGAGGCAATTCACCATGACTGAATCGGCCTTACAAAAAGTGCTGCAGGAAGTCCAAAATGTGGAATTTGAACTTAAGAGTGGTGATTTAGCATAAGTGCAGGAAAAGATTTTTAAGTAGCAAAGTATTCAAGAGGTGTCCTGGCTGCTTGTAACAGCCTAACTCAGATGTGGGAGCAGAGAAGTAACTTAAATATCAAATTTGTATTTAAACAGGAGGCAGAGCATAAAAGTTTGGAAAAATTTCAGCCAGGCCATGTGGCAGAGAAAGAAAAAGCTTTTTTTTTTTTTTTTTTTTTTTTTTTTTATTTAGGCTGTGGAGAAATAACTAGGTGGTGGAGCAATAACTTGCTGAGATTTCTGTAACTAAAAAGGAGCCAAGTGCTGATAGCAAAGGCAACGGCGAAAAGGCCTTGAAGGCATGTCAGAAAACTCAGAAGCAGCCCTTCCCATCCCAGGCCCTGAGGCCTAGAAGGAATGTAAT
>NW_022438161.1:0-17977 GCF_009761245.1 Sapajus apella | reverse complement strand
CTCCACATCCTCTCCAGCATCTGTTGTCTCCAGATTTTTTAATGATCACCACTCTGACTGGCGTGAGATGGTATCTCAATGTTGTTTTGATTTGCATTTCTCTGATGACCAGTGATGATGAGCATTTTTTCATATGTTTGTTGGCCTCATGTATGTCTTCTTTTGTAAAGTGTCTGTTCATATCCTTTGCCCACTTTTGAATGGGCTTGTTAGTTTTTTTCTTGTAAATCTGTTTTAGTTCTTTGTAAATTCTGGATATCAGTCCTTTGTCAGATGGGTAAACTGCAAAAATTTTTTCCCATTCTGTTGGTTGCCAATTTGCTCTAATGACTGTTTCTTTTGCTGTGCAGAAGCTGTGGAGTTTAATTAGATCCCATTTGTCTATTTTGGCTTTTGTTGTCAATGCTTTTGGTGTTTTGGCCATGAAGTACTTGCCTACACCTATGTCCTGAATGGTTTTGCCTAGATTTTCTTCTAGGGTTTTTATGGTGTTAGGTCTTATGTTTAAATCTGGAGTTAATTTTAGTGTAAGGTGTCAGGAAGGGGTCCAGTTTCTGCTTTCCGCACGTGGCTAGCCAGCTTTCCCAACACCATTTATTGAACAGGGAATCCTTTCCCCATTGCTTGTTTTTGTCTGGTTTGTCAAAGATCAGATGGTTGTAGATATGTTGTGTTGCCTCCGAGACCTCTGTTCTGTACCATTGGTCTATATCTCTGTTTTGGTATCAGTACCATGCTGCTTTGATTATTGTAGCCTTGTAGTATAGTTTGAAGTCCGGTAGTGTGATTCCTCCTGCTTTGTTCTTTTTGCTTAGAATTGACTTGGCTATGCGGGCTCTCTTTTGGTTTCATATGAAGTTTAAGGTGGTTTTTTCCAGTTCTGTGAAGAAGGTCATTGGTAGCTTGATGGGGATAGCATTGAATCTGTAAATTACTTTGGGCAGTATGGCCATTTTCACGATATTGATTCTTCCTAACCATGAACATGGAATGTTGTTTCTCCATCTGTCTGTGTCCTCTCTTATTTCGTTGAGCAGTGGCTTGTAGTTCTCCTTGAAGAGGTCCTTTACATTCCTTGTTAGTTGTATTCCTAGGTATTTTATTCTCTTTGTGGCAATTGTGAATGGAAGTTTGTTCTTGATTTGGCTCTCTTTAAGTCTGTTATTCGTGTATAGGAATGCATGTGATTTTTGTACATTGATTTTGTATCCTGAGACTTTGCTGAAGTTGCTTATCAGTTTCAGGAGATTTGGGGCTGAGACGATGGGGTCTTCTAGATATACAATCATGTCATCTGCAAATAGAGATAATTTGACTTCCTCCTTTCCTATTTGAATACCCTTTATTTCTTTTTCTTGCCTGATTGCTCTGGCTAGAGCTTCTAGTACTATATTGAATAGGAGTGGTGAGAGAGGGCATCCTTGTCTGGTGCCACATTTCAAGGGGAATGCTTCCAGTTTTTGCCCATTCAGTATGATATTGGCCGTTGGTTTGTCATAAATAGCTTTTATTATTTTTGAGATATGTTCCATCAATACCTAGCTTATTGAGGGTTTTTAGCATAAAGCGCTGTTGAATTTTGTCAAAGGCCTTCTCTGCATCAATTGAGATAATCATGTGGTTTTTGTCTTCGGTTCTGTTTATGTGGTGAATTATGTTTATAGACTTGCGTATGTTGAACCAGTGTTGCATCCCTGGGATGAAGCCTACTTGATCATGGTGGATAAGCTTTTTGATGTGCTGTTGCAATTGGCTTGTCAGTATTTTATTGAAGATTTTTGCATCTATGTTCATCATGGATATTGCCTGAAGTTTTCTTTTCTTGTTGAGTCTCTGCCAGGTTTTGGAATCAGGATGATGTTGGTCTCATATAATGATTTGGGAAGAATTCCCTCTTTTTGTATTGTTTGGAATAGTTTCAGAAGGAATGGTACCAGCTCCTCTTTGTATGTCTGGTAGAATTCGGCTGTGAACCCGTCTGGACCTGGGCTTTTTTTTGGGTGGTAAACTCTTAATTGCTGCCTCAACTTCAGACCTTGTTGTGGGTCTGTTCAGGGTTTCGGTTTCTTCCTGGTTTAGGCTTGGAAGGAGGCAAGTGTCCAGGAATTTATCCATTTCTTCCAGGTTTACTAGTTTATGTGCATAGAGTTGTTTGTAATAATCTCTGATGATGGTTTGAATTTCTGTGGAATGTGTGGTGATATCCCCTTTATCGTTTTTTATTGCATCAATTTGGTTATTCTCTCTTTTCTTTTTTATTAATCTGGCTAGTCGTCTGTCTATTTTGTTGACCTTTTCAAAAAACCAGCTCCTGGATTTATTGATTTTTTGAAGGGTTTTTTGTGTCTCTATATCCTTCAGTTCTGCTCTGATCTTAGCTATTTCTTGTCTTCTGCTAGACTTTGAGTTTTTTTGATCTTGCTCCTCTAGCTCTTTCAGTTTTGACGCTAGGGTGTCAATTTTTGATCTCTCCTTGCTTCTCATGTGGGCAGTTATTGCTATATATTTTCCTCTAGAGACTGCTTTAAATGTGTCCCAGAGATTCTGGTATGTTGCCTCTTCATTCTCGTTGGTTTTGAAGAACATCTTTATTTCTGTCTTCATTTCATTGTTTATCCAGTCAACATTGAAGAGCAAGTTGTTCAGTTTCCATGAAGCTGTGCGGTTCTGGGTAATTTTTTGAATTCTGAGTTCTAACTTGATTGCATTATGATCTGAGAGACTGTTTGTTATAATTTCCGTTCTTTTGCATTTGCTGAGGAGTGATTTACTCCCAATTATGTGGTCAATTTTAGAGTAGGTGCGATGTGGTGCTGAGAAGAATGTATATTCTGTGGATTTGGGGTGGAGAGTTCTGTAAATGTCTATTAGGTTTGCTTGGTCCTGGCCTGGGTTCAAGTCCTGGATATCCTTGTTAATTTTCTGTCTGGTTGATCTGTCTAATGTTGACAATGGGGTGTTAAAGTCTCCCACTATTATTGTGTGGGAGTCTAAGTCTCTTTGTAAGTCATTAAGAACTTGCCTTATGTATCTGGGTGCTGCTGTATTGGGTGCATATATATTTAGGATCGTTAGCTCTTCTTGTTGCATTGATCTTTTTACCATTATGGCATGTCCTTCTTTGTCTCTTTTGATCTTTGTTGCTTTAAAGTCTAATTTATCAGAGTGAGAATTGCAACTCCTACTTTTTTTGCTCTCCATTTGCTTGGTAAATCTTCCTCCATCCCTTTATTTTGAGCCTTTGTGTATCCTTGCATGTGAGATGGGTGTACTGGATACAGCACACAGATGGGTTTTGGCTTTTTATCCAATTTGCCAGTCTGTGTCTTTTGATTGGGGCATTTAGTCCAGTTACATTTAGGGTTAATGTTGTTATGTGCGAATTTGATACTGCCATTTTGGTGCTAGCTGGGTGTTTTGCCCATTAGTTGATGCAGATTCATCATTGTGTTGATTCTCTTTACGTTTTGGCATGTTTTTGGAGTGGCTGGTACTGGCTGTTCCTTTATATGTGTAGAGCCTCTTTCATGAGCTCTTGTAAAGCTGGCCTGGTGGTGATGAAATCTCTGAGTACTTGCATGTTCACAAAGGATTTTATTTTTCCTTCACTTATGAAGCTTAGTTTGGCTGGATAGGAGATTCTGGGTTGAAAGTTCTTTTCTTTGAGGATGTTGAATATTGGCCCCAACTCTCTTCTGACTTGTAGGGTTTCTGCTGAGAGATCTGCTGTGAGTCTGATGGGCTTCCCTTTGTGAGTAACCCGACCTTTCTCTCTGGCTGCCCTTAGTATTTTCTCCTTCATTTCAACCCTGGTGAATCTGATGATTATGTACCTTGGGGTTGCTCTTCTTGACGAATATCTTTGTGGTGTTCTCTGTGTTTCCTGGACTTGAATGTTTGCCTGCCTTGCTAGGTTGGGGCAGTTTTCCTGGATGATATCCTGAAAAGTATTTTCCAGCTTGGATTCATTCTCTTCGTCGCATTCGGGTACGCCTATCAAACGTAGATTAGGTCTTTTCACATAGTCCCACATTTCTTGGAGACTTTGTTCATTCCTTTTTACCCTTTTTTCTCCATTCTTGCCTTCCCGTTTTATTTCATTGAGTTGATCTTCGACCTCTGATATCCTTTCTTCTGCTTGGTCAATTCGGCTGTTGATACTTGTGCATGCTTCGTGAAGTTCTCATGTTGCGTTTTTCAGCTTCATCAATTCACTTATATTCCTTTCTATTTTGTCCATTCTCGTTAGCATTTCTTCAAATCTTTTTTCAACGTTCTTGGTTTCTTTGCATTGGGTTAGAACATGTTCTTTAAGTTCACAGAAGTTTCTTACTACCCACCTTCTGAAGTCTGATTCTCTCATTTCATCACACTCGTTCTCCATCCAACCTTGTTCCCTTGCTGGTGAGTTGTGATCCCTTGTAGGAGGAGAGGTGTTCTGGTTTCTGGTGTTTTCATCCTTTTTGCACTGGTTTCTTTGCATCTTTAAGGATTTGTCCACCTGTCATCTTTGTAGTTGCTGGCTTTCAGATTGGGTCTCTGAGTGGACGTTCTGTTTGTTGATGATGAGGTTATTTCTGTTTCTGGGTTTTCCTTCTGACAGTCTGGCCCCTCTGCTGTAGGTCTGCTGAGATCCACTCCAGGCCCTGCTTGCCTGGGGGTCACCTGCAGCAGCTGCTGAACAGTAAGGGTTGTACCAGTTTTCTTCTTCTGCTATCTTTGTCCCATAAGGATACCCACCGAGTGTCAATCTGGTCTCTCCTTTATGAGGTGTCTCTTTGGATATATAGGGGTCAGGGAGCTGCTTGAGGAGATGGTCTCTTCTTTATAGGAGCTCAAATGCTGAGCTGTGAGCTCTGTTGTTCAATCAGAGCTGCTGGGCAGGTGTGGTTAGGTCTGCTGCAGCAGAACTCATAAACTGCTTTTTGTTCCCAGGTGCTCTGTCCCAGGGATTTAGGGCTTTATGAGTTTCGGTTATGCTGCTGCCTTCTCTTTTTTTTTTTTTTCCTTCAGACCTGCCCTGTCCAGCAAGGAGGCAGCCTAGTCACTGTCTGCCTGCAGAGGCTTTGCTGAGCTGCTGTGGGCTCCACCCAGCTGCCGAGTGAACTTCCCTGCAGTCCTGTTTATATGGGTGTAGCTAAAACTGCCTTGGCAATGGTGGCCCACCTCTGTTAATGTGGAGCCTCTGTGCAGTGGTGGGTTGCCTTGGAATGGCGGGCTGCCTCAGCAATGGCTGGCTGCCTCAGCATTGGCTGACAACCTCCGTAGGTGTGGGCTGCCTCGATAATGGCGGATGCCCCTCCCCCACAGAGCTGGACCATCCCAGGTTCAGCTGTGCTTGCTGTGAAACTCTCAATCCAGATTTTCTGATTACTGTTCTTTTGTGGGGGTGGGACCAGCCTAGCCTGATTGTCTGGCTCCCTGCCTGAGAGCCTTTTTTTTTTTTTAAGTTGGTGTTCCAGTCGCCTGTTGAAGAGGTGCCATGGTGTGTGTTTTTTGCCGTGTGACAACTCACTGTGCTGGCTCAAACAGCAGCACTGAGATTCTTGGTGCTTTTTTTGCCCTGGAGTCTGCTGTCCTGGCTCCCTGCTCAGTCCCCTTTTTAAACAGATGAATGGGCGACTTCCCGTGGCTCCAATTGCCAGCCAAAAGGGCACCCAGACCAGTGTATTTTGTATGGAGAACTGCTGCTCTGGGGTGCCGACAAAGCAGCCATGTGGGTCAAAGCAGCGGCGCCGGCCAGCACAGCTGCGCTGGCCAAAACTGCCGCGCTGGTGACCCGTGGAGCACCTCCGCCTGGGAATTTCCTAGTCTGTGGGCAATAAAAATGTGGCGTCCACTCACCTTCTGTGCTTTCACTGGAGCTGCAATCCTGAGCTGTTCCTAAATGGCCATCTTTGTATTTATCACTTTCTTTCACCATTTGATAAAATCATTTGATATGAAGTATAAGAGGCTTATGTGTTTCCTTCATACATCTTTTGTTGAAGCAGTTTTAAATTCATATCAATATTGAGCAAAAGATACAGAGCATTCTCATATGCCCCCCACACACATACAGTCTCCCCCACCATCAAAATCCTGCACCTGCATCCTGAGGAATAAAATGTTCTAGTGATGTAAAACAAAAAAAATTCCTGCACCACAGTGGTACATTTGTTAGAATCAATGAAGCTCCATCGGCACATCATTACTACACAAAGTCTACTGTTTACACTAGGGTTCACTCTTAGAGCTGCATAGTCTATGGGTTTTAACAAGTGTATAATGGTATGTACACACTGTTATAGTATCATATGGGGTAATGTCACTGCCTTAAAAACCCTCTGTGCTCTGCCTATTCATCACTTCCTCCTCCTCACCCCTGGCAACCACTGATCATTTTACTGTCTCTAACATTAAGCCTTTTCAAAAAAGTGATATAGATGGAATCGTACAATATGTAGCCTTTTCAGATTGGCTTACTTCACTTAATAATATGCACTTAATATTCCTCCATGTCTTTTCATGGCTTGATAGCTCATTACCTTTTAGTGCTGAATATTTCATTGCCTAGATATACCACAGTTTATTTTTCTATTTACCTACTGAAGGACATCTTGGTTGCTTCTAAGTTTGGGCAATTATAAACTTGTAGAAAATTTTAACTCGTTTGGGCAAATACCAAAAAGTGCAATTCCTAGATCTATGGTAATAGTGTTTGGTTTTGTAAGAAACTGTCAGACTGTCTTCCAAGGCAGGTGTATCATTTTGCATTCCCAGCAGCAATGCATGAGGGTTTCTGTTGTTCCACATCCTTGCCAGCATTTGGTGTTGTCAGCGTTCTGGATTTGGGCTGTTGCAATAGATGTATAATAGCATCATTGTTGTTTTTATTTGCAATTCCCTAGTGTACATATGATGTTGAGCATCTTCTCCTATGCTTATTTTCCATCTGTAGATCTTCACTGGCGAGGTGTCTGTTCATGTCTTTTACCCATTTTTTAATTCATATTTTCTTATTGTTGAGTTTTAGAAGTTCTTTGTGTATTTGGATAACTGTTATAGTATTTTCTCAGATATGTCTTTTGCAAATATTTTCTCCCAGGCTGTGGCTTGTCTTATCATTCTCTTCATCTTCTTGTATCTTCAAATGGGAGCCACAGGAAAGACTGCTTAATCCAAAGCAGGGTTTCTAAACCTCAGTCCATACCTTAGGCATTTTGGGTTCTATAATTTCCTTGTTGTGGGGACTGTTCTGGGCACTATAGTATGTTTGGCATCATCCATGTTCTCAATCCATTAGATGCCAGTAACAGCCCCCATCCTAGTTGTGACAATAAAAAATATAATTAGGCAAATATTCTCTGGTGGCAAAATTATCCCTGGTTGACAACTTCTAATCAAAAGGAATGACTTCATAATGGTGAAATTTAAGTCATCAGTAAGGAAAGGGAGGTGCAGAAATATTTTGGCTCAACATCCTTTTCAGTCCACCAGCAATTGCAATGGTAGATTTGAAATAATCTGAGTCTGTTGGGTATGGTGATTATGCATCTTAATTTGTTTAGTATATGTTTACACCTATAGTCCTGGCAAAATTATCAATTGCACCTTCTTTTACTCTCAAAGCTATCCCAGTTTAGATAATACATGAAAAGTCCATTCTGGAACCTTTAAGAACTGTAATTTGAATTTGTGCCCTTTTTGTGGTCCTCTGGACTGGGGTTTCTGAGATAGTAAGCAGTTTCTGGATGCAGCCACAGATCTGGTCATTCATATGCTTTATATTCATGTGCTTGTCCATGAGGCAGTGGAGAATCAGAGACATCCAGAAAGCCTTGGTTGTATAATTTACATGGCACTGGAGTATAAGACAAAAGAAGATCAAAGTATTTTGTGTATGTGTGTGTCTGATTTAATGAGTACTCATCAATGCCTAGATTTTGATTTCCTTCCTTGTGTAGGAGCAGCAAATTCACCATGGTGTAACTCTACACAATGTGAAGTAACAATTACTATGTGATTTTAACTGCTGTTGAAATCTGTAACATATCTGTGACATTATACTTTTCTCCTGTTTATATCAGAATATAACATAGGTCAGAGCCAGGACAGGAATAAAGCAAGTGATTCAAAAAGTTTCTGTGTATTAATTTTGGGTATATTTATTGCAGAAATTGCCCTCTTTTAATTTTAATTTTGGAGTGCAAAAATCAGGCAATAATATTTAAAGTGCTTTTAAACATTAGTGCTTTTTTCATAAACAAATAAGAGCTATTATTTAGCCATTATTATTGCTAAACTCAGGATTGCTACTATAACCAAACATAAACCCTAACCTTTTGACAGCACAGGCAAAGAATAAAATAAGAATTAAAAACTAGTCACTTATCTGTGTTTATGATGTTAAAGATAAAGGAAGCCTATTAGGTAATCAGGAGGGCACATTCTGTTCTTCTAGCTTTGTAATCTAACATTAATTTAACAAAGACTCATTTACTATATGAGACATTAAAATACAAAATGAGCAGTATCTTTAAAAGTAGTTTTACAAAAATTGCAGAAATGTCTTTCTGTAGATACAATAATTTCTTATATTCTTCCTACTAAGCACCAAGAGCAGCGTGCAGAAGCCTAGTGATCACAGGTAATGGGACTGAGTGGTTACTGTGTCAGGCACTGCAACAGTGCTTTGACTGCTTTGATTAATTTAATATTTATAAATACCTTATGATGTAAAGGCAGGATACAAATGCAGAAAGTATGCTCTGGAGCCCATATCTTGGCTCTTGCTACTGGATGCTAAAGTGACCCATGGAATTTGAATGTGTCACTTCCTGGTGCTTGGGCTTGCTGCAGGGTCAGAGATGATTAATGCTAGAGAAGTGAATTGTTAGCACACACTACAGACTCTTTTTCTAGATTCTAGAATTTTGATGCTCTCAGATACTTTTGTGTTAGTAGGTGTTAGCTGAAAATTCAAGGCTAAACTTTTTGGCATCCACTTAAATTGTGTGTTTAATTGGATTTTCAATTTAAAGTCAGAAAGCATCTGTTCTGACTTTGCATGACTTCTACAGGCTCTTGAAAGGAGCATGTGTGTCAAGGAAGCTATTTGGACATCACACAGCTCTTACAGAAGAGGACTTTCCTAAACTGAGTGTACATAAGATAGAAACATAAGAATTACATTTCTTTTGAAAGCAAGGATTTAAAAAATCATGGAAAAAATAGTGTGAGAAGGGACATATGCTACCCCAGATAGCTGGGTCATGTCCCACTCCCAACACAAAGTCTATTTGAGTTCTCTTTTAGCTGTGGCAGAGGGAAGGCCTGCCAGGCTAAGTGAAATTCCAGGACACAAATCTGTTAAAAGTACCAAAAGGGAATCATGAGCAATAAAATGACATTGTAAAACAAATTGGTAGGAAGCCTTAGTGTCGCTAGTTACTTACCTGCTATCAATGGAGAAAAGCTATATAAATCATGGATGTGGGAACAACCCTCTGGTTTGGGGCTGTTTTGGTGGTTGAATGCTAACTCTGAGAAAAGGAGACTAAAGTGGAAAGAGCAATTTTCTTCCTTAAATATTCCAAATCCCCTTCCTTTGTTGCAGCACACAGAAAAATGTTCACATTATGCTGAACTACTTTTCTGTTTATCCTCCAAATTAGCTGCGAATTCTTTCCTTCCAACTTTAAGTCTCCCTAGGCCTCTCAGTTCCACTTGCCCTCTTGGATTAGATTCTCTTAAAGGCCAGGACCCCTGGAATCTTAGCTTCATTTCTGAGGTGGTTTCTGTTGGAAGGCAAAGTTTGGCATATCAGCTTTTAATATATGCTGTGGCGGTTGGTGGAGACAGGGAGGGAGGCAAAGGGAGAGGAAGAAGAACACAATCCTACTAGCCTTGAAAATTCAACTGAAACTTCTGTTAGTTACACTTTTTTCTTGAAACTGATTTATTATCCACACATATGACAAACTCCAGCGAGGCACTAAGACTTTATATGATAAATTTTGGAAGAAAACTAAAACTCAAAAAACCTTTTGACAGCAGGGATTCCAGGATGTTCTCCTGAGACGTTGAGGCTTTTTCAGGTAGGTGGTAATTCAAGAACGTAAAGAGAGTCAATATGGGATGTGAGCAATGAAGTTCTCTCTCATGCTCCTACAGCCTCAGAATGGAGCCTCGGGCTGACAGGGGAATGGCAGTGGTGAGAGCCTGGTGAGGGCTTGGCAAGGACATGAGACCCCAAGGAGACCTGAATTCCTAAATAAAGAATGGTCTGAGGTTAAAAATAGGATTTATGCAGAAAAGAAATGGAGTGTTAAATCAGGCTTGTCAAAGCTGAGCTCCACCCAGGGGCAGCACCCAGGTTGCATCTCAGCTGTCATCAAAGTAGGATCTAATCAGTGGGGCAAGGTTAGAAGGGTTTGGTGAGGAGGATGTGGAAGCCTCACACTCATCCAGGCAGGTGACATGCACGAGATATTGGTGACATTTGCTCAGGTGAAAAGTGCAGGGTGCAGTGTTATCAATACTTTGTTTGGCTAGGCAGTCATAATTCTTCCAAGGTTACAGGAGCTTGAGTGTCAGAAAACTTGGTTGGGAAAGCTAGGGGTTACAACTGCCCTGTGTTTGGAAATGTCTTTAAGGGTTATCCTAGCTGCTATGTAAATGTAATATCAGGAAAATATCCATTTGTACCCATTGTACAATCAGTTAAGCATCAAAAAAAAGATTATTCTGAGTAAAAATTAAAGCCTCATGATTAATATATGGTAGATCTCTGATGAGTTAATTTTCTTCCCTTCCATCACTTAGAGAACTTTTTTGCTTGTTTACATACAATAAACTAAATTTCAGAGTGTGTATAATTGTGAACATTTTAACAAATGCATAGTCATATAACCATCACCACAATCAGGACACAGAACAATTCTCTCACCCTGTGTCCCTGATGCTTCCCCTTTATAGTCAAACTCTTCACCCACCCCCTGGCAACTATATCCTATAGTTTTATCTCCTCCGGATCATCATATACATTTAATTATATATTATATAACATTTTGAGTCTGGCTTCTTTCTTTAGCATAATACATCTGAAAATCATCAATACTGTACACATCAACAGTCCTTCTTTATTGAGTAGCATTCCATTGTATGAATGGATCATGGCTTGCTTATACATCCACCCACTGAAGAACATCTTAATAGTTTCCAGTTGTTGGCAATTATGAACAATGCTGCTATAAGCATTTGTATACAGGTGTTTGTGTAAACTTGAATTTTCATTTCTCTAGAGTAAGCACCTAGGATACTGACTACTCAGTCATCTGATTTGCATATGTTTAACTTTGTAGAAAATTGCCAGACTGTTTTCCAGAGTGCCTGTACCATTTTGCATTCCCACCAGTATTCCATACATTCCCAATGTATGAAAACTCAGAGGCTCCATATCCTTGCCAGCACTTGAAAATGTCAGTTTTGTTTTTATTTTTAGCCATTTTAATAAGTGAGTGGTAGTATCTCATTGTGATTTTAATTTACATTTCTCTAATGACTAACATACTCAATTACTTTTTCATGTACTAATTTGCTATCCATATATCATTTTTTGTTAAGTATCTGTTTAAATGTTTTGCTCAGTTGTACTGGCTTGTTTGTTTGTTTGTTTGTTTGTTTTTCTTTTCTTTTCTTTTTTTTTTTTTTTTTTTGAGGGAGAGTCTCATCACCCAGGCTAGAGTGCAGTGGTGCAATCTTGGCTCACTGCAACCTCTGCCTCCTGAGTTCATTCTCGTGATTCAGGCCTATGAATTAGCTAAGATTATAGGCCACAATGCTAACTACTTTTTGTATTTTTAGTAGAGACAGAGTTTCACCATGTTGTCCAGGCTGGTCTCAAACTTCTGGCATCAAGTGCTTTGCCCATCTCACCCTCCCAAAGTGCTGGGATTACAGGTAGGAGCCATTGTGCTTGGCCATTTGTTTTCTTTGTGTTAAATGTTAAGGTTTCTCTATATATTCTGGATACAAGCTCTTTATGAATATGTGATTCCTGAAAATGTTGTCTTAGTCTATAGCTTCCCTTTTCATTCTCTTTAGAGTGTCTTTTACAGAGCAAAGTTTTAAATTTTCATGAAGACTAGTATATCCATTTTTTCTTTTATGAATCATGCTTTTGGTGTTTTATATAAGAACTCTTTGCCTAGACCAAGTTCATGAATATTTTCTCTTGTTTTTCTTCTAAAAGTTGTATAGTTTTACTTTCTACATTTTGATCTGTGGCCCATTTTGAGTTAAAAAGTTTTTGAAACTTTGTGAAAGGGATTACTCATTAATTGAAACCAGCATGCCCATTTACATTTGGTCCTTGGTGTATAAACTTAGAGCTACGAGATATTTTTGTCAGAGGTATATTCAGCATTTGATGTTCTTAATCAATCAACAAATATTCGTTAATCATGACATTTCACTTTCATTACTACATTCTGAGCATTTAGAACAATCCTAGTTGGACGTCCTGTACTCCCAGCTCACATCCCTGGATTTCATAGTTCTCACAGTTATTTCCATGGAGCCAAAGTTATTTTCATTAGCTACCTCCTAACAGATATATAGTCAAGGAGTTTGGAGTCCAAAGAGGTGAGTAAACTATCTTGTATCTATTCCCAGGAAAATTTTTTCCTCCTTGACAAAAGAAAAAAAAAAGACCCTGTACACAAGCAAAGTGAAGAACAAAATGAAAGTAATTGGTTAAATAATTTAAACTTCAAAAGCTCTACCAATCCTCTTCATTTTGACTTCATGGATATTAGAGTTTTACATAGAGCTGAAAACAGCTCAGAGGTCATCTTGTTTTTGTCCTTCATTTGACCACTTAATCAAGCCTACAAATATTATTATTGAGCACCTCCTGTGAACCAGAGGCTTAGTACATGCCAGATGAGAAACTCAAAGTCCAGGCAAATGAGGGCAGCTTCCCACAACCACAGGCTTATCTAGAGGGCCCTGAAATCATGGTTCTAGAATTTCTGAATTTCTATCTACAGCAACCTCTTCACGTTTTTTTACAGCCTCCAAAGTTCATAGCATCTGGTCTTTTCTCTCCATGAGGTAGTCTCAGCCCAATTACTGATTGTAGTACATGTGTGTTTTTCAGTTCCAAGAAGTAAACTATGGTTTTCAGGGAAGTGGATTTGGGAAATGAAGCTGATTTGGGAAGCGAGTTTTAAAAGTTTTGAAAGGGAGAATTGTGACTTAGAGAATAAGGTAACTAGAAAAACCAGGGAGTGAGGTCTGGAAAGGGAGATTAAAGAAAGGAGATTATGATTTAGGGACTTTTTCAGAGGAGGATCTAGAGTTATTGAGTGGGGAACAGAAGAAAGAAGGCTGTGGTATGGAATGAGGAGATCAAAAGAAAAGTTAGAACAAAGAAAAAGAGTTTGAAGAAATAACATATGGATTTGGGCCACAATTTACTTGTCTTGGACTCCAGGTCACATATTAAATAGATATATTTCAAAAATGTACCCAAAAGAACAAATGTACAGTTTTGAATATTATACATTAAGTATTTTTAAACAATAACTCTGAATGTTTTCTTCTTTAAAATAAATACTTAGGTAACATTCTGATGCACTGATGGTTTAAGATTGCCCAGAGTTTAGAGGTTTTTTCCTTCCAGTTGCAGCAGGGTGAAAATCCTGCCTATTTCAAGACAGCCCTGAGCATAGATAGCAGTGCACATGTGAGACCTGGAATATCCCCTGTAAAACAATTCCCAGTCTGACACATGCAGGTGGCAGCTGAATCTTGTTTGTACAGGGAATGAGGGGGCAATACCTTCTCTTAGATTAAGAAACTACCAAACAGGAACCCAAAAATTGATCCACTTCAGAGACTGCAGAAAGAGCAAGCTGGTCAAGAGCAAGCAGGTCGTCCAAGACTGTATAAAAGTTTTCACGAGTGAGCTGGGTGCTGTGGCTCATGCCTATAATCCCAGTACTTTGGGAAGCTGAGGCAGGTAGATCATGATGTCAGAAGTTCAAGACCAGCCTGGCCAAGATGTTGAAACCCCATCTCTACTAAAAATTCAAAAATTAGCCAGGCATGGTAGCAGGTGCCTGTAATCCCAGCTACTCAGCAGGCTGAGGCAAGAGAATTGCTTAAACCTGGGCGTGGGGGGAAGAGGTTGTAGTGAGCTGAGATCATGCTACTGCACTCCAGCCTGGGTGACAGAGTGAGATTCCATCAAAAAAAAAAAAAAAAAAAAAAAGAGCTGAGACAGAGAGAAGCCCTAGAAAAACTTCCACATTCATTGGTAGAGAATAAAATATTTGGAATTTCATTCATTTAATTGGGTACTCCTCTGTATTTATTTAAAATGTCTGTGAGTAAATAAATGTTTTTGGCAGATTTATTCATAACAGCCAGAAGGTGGAAACAACTCAAATGTCCATCAGCTGATGAACAGATCAACAAAATGCAGTATATCCGTATAATGAAACATAATTTGACCATAAAAAGGAATGAAGTTCTGATATGTGCTACAATATGAATGAACCTTAAAAACATTATGCCAAGTGAAAGAAAACAGACGCAAAAGACCACATATTGCATGATTGCATTTATATAAAATGTCCAGAATTGGAAAGTCTGTAGAGCCAGAAAGTAGATTAGTGGTTGCCAGGGTCTAGGAAAGAGGAGACGGTTAATGAGCATGGAGTTTCCTTGGCGGATGGATAAAAAGAAGTCCTGGAGCTAGATAACAGTGATTGTTGCTCTGATTGTGCAGTTTTAAAATACAAACTTAAAAAAAATACCCATGGACATATATCTCTTTCTATAGCTAAAGCAAATGAACCCTGTTAATTCTGTAGCTGGCACTTTCCTGAACAGGTACAGATGGGGTCACCAGGCTCCTATCTCTAACCTGCCCTCCAACCAGACAGGAGCAGGTAACATCTCTCAGCTCCATGCTTCTTTTTAAGTTAATGCAAACACTGATATCCCCCTACCCTTTCCTACATCTTAAAGTCCTTGACCCTCTTGAATGCCACCTACTCCAGGAAATATTTTTCTCCTATAAGTCCCCTCTGTATGCTCAGACTTTCTGTAGACACTTCTCCCACAACCTACAGCTAACTCCTTCCAATATTATGGTATTTGTGACCTATGTAAGCCTTACTTTGCCTTGCCCTGTAAGCCAGCTGAGAGTCACAACACTCGTATCTTTCATGCTAGTGCATAGCCTGGTACATGATAGGAACTGAATGGAGTAGATTCAAGTGGGAATACAAAGCCTCGCTAATCCTGGCCCAGCTCACCTCTTCTGCTGTCCCTGGTTATAGGCAGATCCTTGTTTCCATCTCTCAACCCCTTACAGTTTCAATCCCCACAGGAGCAATGAGGGACCTCAGCATCAACTACACCCCTCACTCTACCCAAGGCTTCCTCAGCCTCTTGAATCACATAAAACCCCTTTGGATAGATACTCAAGTTCTATGGTTGACTCTGAAAATAATGAAGCCTCTTTCATTCTGTTCTTTGAGTGCTAACACTAGGCTATGCTGCAGAGCATCACTCCCCTTTTCGCATACATCTCACTGTCCACTGGCCCCATCACAGCCAAGGCACTAACGAATGAGAGAAGCAGCAAGCCTGGTTGGAGAGGGAGAAGGGGCAAGGTTAGGGGCAGGAGTAGCAGAATTATTACAGCAGATCCAGCTTGCCAGGCCTGTTAGAGATGTCAATGGGCAAGAGCCTGCCTCTGCTCCATGCATATCTCTATTTAGTGGGCAAAAGCATTCTGTCAGCATAGTTTACTTTTCTCATTTATTGGTTCCAACCTGGATTAAAAAGCTAAACCAAAGGCATGTAAATAATTTTATGGGAAACTTGCCCAGTCCATGCATATCAGTCCATCAACTCTATGCTTGGTATTTTCTATCTGAATTGTCCACTGCTGACTGCTTTAACAGGCACACTGTTTGTATTCTAGTTTAAACATTATAAAGGGGAATGAGGATGTCTCCTAACATTGGAAGATGATCTATAACTTATCAAGTGCTCACCATTGAAATTGTTATTTACTCATGGCTCATTACAGATAACATGAAATATCTTGTTCAGCATCTATGGAATAGCAATAATTATATCTGCTTGAATATGTCTCAGTTAGGGCTTGCCAAAATAAAAAGATATTTAGCAGTGGAACAATACTCACCAGCTATAATAATTATAAACTAGATGTATCCTAGCCCTATTCTATTTTATTTGGCAGTATATGCATGAATTCATTTTATGATTTTCCAAAATCTATCAGTGATAAGGAAATTGTTAGACTACTTTTGAATTTCCAATTAGAGTTCTTTTCCTACCGAGGTGTATTCTCATTGGGCTTCTCAGCTCACCAAAACTTCCTTCCATCACATCCAAGTTCTGACAGAACTATGTTTGAATTATACTTACCCTTTAAATTCTAAGGCTAACTGTAAATTTTTAATCATCTTTTTAATATGGCAAACCTTATTGAGAGGTGAAGAATTAATTAAATTTAAAAATTTTTAATTAGAAATCATCAGGGCAGCTGAGATCTGAATAAGTCATTTTTTATATGATTTTGAAAGAAACTATTTTCTCCAAGCAGACTCTGCCCTCCCCTGCCTGCAGCCAGGATACAGGACTTTGTTAGCAGAGCACAGACAGGGTGTCAGTGTCCCCGAGGCCCCTTTGGTAGAGCACAACTGGGCAAGCATGCCCAGCAGCTCTAGGAACAGTGTAGAAATTAGCTTTATTTACGAAGTTACTCATCTTTATTTACTAAGTTGATCTAAGCAGTTCAAATACATTTCTAGGACAAAACCTAGAAATCAGCATTCTGACCAGAATGTCAAAGTAAAGTCAAAGTAAAAAATGAATGAGGGGTATGGTAGAATCATGAGTTAGCCAAAGTTCTGAAGATAACTGAAAGTGTAAGACCAAAATTAAATTACCTGCCTCTGGTGTGGAAATCAATAGGGTATAGACACTTTTGCCTATCTCTTATTTTAATTTCATGGGACTTCTAGTTTTGACTATCGTCTTTAAAAAATTGTATGGACATAAAAATTGATAAGGTCTTCTCACAATGTGGTTTGGAAGCAATTCTTAGATATCTGAATGGGCAAATTTTTGGCCCAGGAATTTTATTCTGAAAATATATTCTAAAGAGCACAAGTGTGGTAACAATATTTCCAATAGCAAAAAGTTGAAAACTGCACAAACATTCATTAATAATGGGTTGATAAAACAAATCATTGTGTGATAATATTGTGAATGTGATAATCATATGATTCTATTTGAACTGACAAGGAATAAGACCAAAGAAAATATATTAATGAAGCAAAAAAGGCAAATGGCAGAACAGTAGAAATCTCATTTATGTAAGAAAAATGTGTGTTGTAAATGTGCAATTGTATGTATGTATGTGTAAACACATAGACAGGTATTTATGAGGACATAGTTCTAAGTGGTCATTGCTAAGGAAGAGTGTGAGATTTGAAGAGTTGGAATAGAGATGGGAGGGTAGAAAATTGGGAGAAGGTATTCATAAGGGACTTTTAGTTTCTGCTGTATATGCCTCTGCAATTTTTTAGCAGTAAGCATGCATTACATTTGTAATTTAAAAGCAAGTTTAAATAATTTTGTAGACAAAAACAAGAAAAAAGATTACTCAACTGCATCACCTAAACACAACAATTTTCAATTATATATATTGCCTCCCAAGCTTTTAATATGGGTTTAAGAATGGGGAAAATATATAAAGTTTCAAAATTACATAATAAGAATGTTGCTGTGTGGTCATTATGACTTTGAATTTTATAGTTTTAATATAAACTGCATAACTACAGTATATGAATTGTCATTCTGTTGCAAATAGCTGTCATCTGGTATTGATGCATATACATACAATTATTGTACCAGAATGTAATCAACCATTTTATAGGTACAT
>NW_022438160.1:0-17979 GCF_009761245.1 Sapajus apella | reverse complement strand
AAAAAAAAAAAAAAGGAAGGCATTTGGGGACCAGTTCTGCCTGCCTTTTACTTGCTGTCTTGGGTAGCCACTTAACCTTTCTGTACCCCAGTTTCCTCATACTTAAAATGGGAACAACACAACTACCTTTCCCCAAAGTGTTGCTGTGAGGATTAAGCAAGATAATCCTCATAAAATGCTCAGCACAGTGCCTGGTGCAGACTGAGGGCCCAGGCATTGCAACTTATATTATCTTGGTGGGCTAAGGAATGTTTATGATGCTTGATTTTCAAAATGAATCAAATGTAAGCTGCCTTTCCAATGGCATTTCAGATCAATATAGTTTTCTTCAGTCTAGAATCTTCTGGGAACACCTTTGGAGGAAACTTGCCCTAAGCAGACTTTTGAATTTTAGTGGAAAAACAAAGAATTAGGTGGTTAAAAGATGGGAATAAAAAGAGCCATTGGGGCCAGATGAGGTGGCTCACACCTATAATCCCAGCACTTTGAGAGGCTGAGAAGGGCCAATCACTTGAGGTCAGGAGTTCAAGACCAGTATGGCCAACATGGTGAAACCCTGTCTCTACTAAAAATACAAAAATTAGCTAAGCATGGTGGTGCACACCTGTAATCCCAGCTACTTAGGAGACTGAGACCTGAGAATTGCTTGAACTTGGGAGGTAGAGGCTGCAGTGAGCCGACATCATGCCACTGCACTCCAGCCTGGGCAACAGAGTGAGACTCTGACTCAAAAAAATAACAACAATAAAAAAGAACCATTGGGACACAAGACATCTGCCAGTTACTAGCTGGTTGACCTCAGAAATAATAACAGCTAAAGCCAATATTTATTGAATATTCCTATGTGACAAGCACTGGTTTTAATATTTTATATATATATATATAATACATACATTATTGTTATTCATATTACATATTCGTTAAATTCTCACCATGACCCCTATGAGGAAGTTATTAGATGTTGTTTCCATTTTCTAGTTGAGGAAACCGAGGTTTATCACTTTCCTGCCTCCAGCCTCAGTTTCCCCAATTGTGAGAGAGGCTAGTTCACACCTGCCTGCCTCATGGGGTTCTGAAGAATACCCAGAAGACAAAACACATGAGGTTTGCATTTGCTCCTCAAACACAAAGACCCAAATAACAACCAAGGTTGGCTACTGTTCTGTACAAAGCTCCAGCCCAGCAGGGGGCCCCAGTGGGTGGGAATGGCACATCGATTTCAAGGGGAGACACTGGCCCCTAAGGAGCTTGTCATCAACTGCACGTCCACTCTCCAGAGTGGAGACCTGAAACGGGGGCGTGTCTTACTTCATTCAACATGTTGCATCGGGTCTTTTTCCTCTACAGCTAGTGCTCGACTTACGACCACGGTCGGGACCGCGGACCGGTCGTAACACGATTTGGTCGTAAGTTGAGTAGGCTATATGTACAGTTGAAATGGTGCACGCGGAGATGGTAGTGCTGCCGGAAGCTGGTCCACGCTGTCGTACGCCCAGCTGGGCAATGTTTGTGCTGCCAGACGCGGAGCAGTCGTGGTTAGCGATTGTGGTCGTAAAGTCGAATGGTCGTAAGTTGCATAGGTGGTAAGTCGATCAATACCTGTAATTCCTGCTGTTCAAGATCAGCAGGGAAAACAGGTATTCAAAAATTAGTCCAACTCCATTTTAGTTATAGATTTGTCCCTGTTGGCTTGTCCCAAATGACCCAGGCCCCCCAAGAAAGCCACTGGAGAAAGAAAATTTGCTCTTAGACAGGGACACTGTTAATTTGAGCAGCCCCCCACCGCGGTGTGGTATCTCCCGCACCAGGCGTCCCATGGCCAGCAATGTAGCCAAACCAGCAAAGTCATTTAAAAAACCCTCAGAGTGCTGACTCACCAACATGCAAGCCATTAACTCCCCCTGAACATTGGATTCACGAGATGGAATTCCTCACTTGGCTGAGGATGGAAAGGCAGCGACACAGGATGCAGCCCACAAAAATATTAGGGTGGCCTTCAGTTGAAAAAGGCAAAGCGAAGCAATCACCAGACTCTTCCCTCCAGGGTAAGATGTGGAAACCACCTGGCCAACATCCACCCTATCATTACCTGGTGTGGGTGTGGGGAGGAGGGCAGGTTCACGACTAATGGAGAGATCCTCTTTGGATTGCACGTGAGGGTTTGGCCAATGCAAAGGACATCAGATTTGAAAATCCAAAGCTATCAGCCCATGTTGTAGCACCATTCTGCTAGTGGGGACACCTGAGCCTTCCTGTGATCTAGATAAGGAGCAAGCCCTTGTGTTACCTGGTACAGACCTTCACATATTCTATAAGTTCTACCACCCTTGGCCATTCTGAGCCTCTTTTAGAGTGGCCTGGAGTTTGTGGGTCGGGGGGCATGTGAGGGTTTGGTGGGAGTCAGAACCAGGTTTGAAGCTTGCCTTTGCCACCCTGGGGAAGCTGCCTTTTTACACCATAGTTTTCTCAACTGTGTGATGGGAACAGTATCTGTTTCACAGAATTGGCAGTAAAATCAAATAAGATAACACCTCCCATCCAAATAGAGTAACTCAGTGTTTCCCAGACTTAAGGATGTCTCAGGACAGTAAAGTTAACACAAAACAAAGAAAACATGAGGTGAGTCAATCTAGCACTGCCAGATACCAACATTAAAAAATAAGACAACAACAAAATAGGTCATCAACATCATAGAAGAAAGGCAATCTTAACACTGAAAGAGCAGGAAGGCCACAATCTCAGGACAAAAGGGCCTCCTTTCTCTTCTAGAAAGCTCCCACCGTCCTCCTCACCCTGCTGTAGAAGGGGAACCCTGCCATGGACCAGCATTGCCCTGGCCTTGCTTGGTTCCTGGGAAACCACTCAGATGCTGTACTCCAGCACATGGAGGGAGCCTGGTGGATGTGAGTTTCCTGCCTGGTTTATCACACTCTGATGTGCTGTCCAGGCATTGCTGCACACCCTCCACTCCAAGGTGGGTTTCGGAGGGCAGGATACGGGCGGTCCACAAAGCAGGTCCTCAGTGAGAGTGGGGTGAACAGAGGAAGAGAGAACACTCAAGAGGGAGCAGTGGGGAGCCACAGAGGCCCTGCAGAGAGAGCAGAAACAAAGGGAGGGTGCCAGCACCTGTCTGTACACCGCCAATCCACTGCCCATCCCTGTCCCCCACATACAGAGGATTCTGTCCTCCAACTGCAGAGCAGACACAAAGGCTCTGGGGGCAGTCAAACAGCAAAAATAATGTTCATGTCAAAAGCATGCAATTGTTCATTTTGAAAGGGCAAAGCAGAAAGACACAGCTAAAACTTTGTTCTCCGTCCAGGCTTGACATAGGTGGGGAAAAATTGCTGATTCTCAAAGGAGGCGCCTTTAAGATCAGTAAGAGACACAACATCCAATCCACTGGGCGGGAAGCCATTGCTGCAGAATGAGACCCCGTCATCCTCCTAACAGCTGGCACCTCCTGAACATTTGCACATGCTGGCATAGACAGAGCGATCAGATAGATATATATATAGAGAGAGATAACATATAGAGAAAAACAAAAAGAATATATATCCATCAACCCCTTAACAAAAGGTACTATTCTCTTCATTTTATAGATGAGGAAACTGAGCCTTCTAAAGGTTGCCACCTTACTCAAGCTCTTAAGTGACTTCCAACTTTCCTTTTGATGATTAAATGGCATGAGGCAAATGCATAACACTTTTCTCAGAACCACTCCCCAGAGACAGGAGAGTGGCTGAGGGGTGCAGGGCTTGCCTGATTGCACCAGGGCTGCATGGAGAAGAAAATAAGGGCAACAAAATCAGATCCTAAAGGAAAATCATTCACTTATTGATGGGCAATGTCAAGGTCTGATGTTTCTCACCTGGTTATGAATTATAAGAGGCCCAAACCCATTTTAGAAAAACCTTAGAAACAAATTCTTCCAATTCAAATCCATAACTACCTATTAGGTAACTGCTTTACTCATTGATGAATCTCAAATGCCTAAGACAGTACCTGACACATAGTAGGTCCTCAACAAGTATTTGTTGTACCTTTACTGAATTGCTTATCCATGTGGAAGGCACTTTTTGAAAGCCTGCTCAGGGTGTCCAGTTCTTCCTAACCAGATGCTTTCAAATCAAATATGAATGCTTCTTTTAAAACAGAAATGGAAACAGCACAAGCCTTGCAGGGAAATTCTGGCCTGGCTACTTGCAGGCTGTGTGACTTCTAGAAGGTTCCTTAGTTTCTTGGAGTGTCAGGGGTCTTGTCTGCAATATGGGGATAGGGATAACTCTACATCTCTTGTTCATACAGTGGCAATCACAAAATAACGATACAATGGATCATATCATGAAGAAAGGTATTCTGTGCCATGAGTACCATGAGGTGGGTCCCCAGGGCCACCACTTTAAGCATCGTTCCTCTGTGATTTACAAGCCCCACGTACTCCAGTAGCTATAAGAGGAACAAGACTTAGTTGTCTCTTCTGTTCTGGAGGGGCCTAAGGTCCTGGGCTGTTCCAGCTGTGGTTCCCTGGACCCAGCATTTAGACAGCTCCTCTGTGGGGCCCTAGGGCTTCACTCAGCAGCCTGCTCCATCACCACCCAGCTCACGTTCACCTCTTCTGTTTTTCCACATCAGCTTCCCAACTCTGGGCCTGACAAAGCCAGATACCAGGAGGAGAAATGCTCTGGCTTATCCATGGAAACAAACTGCCGCTTTTCAGAGACAAGACATCACCTAAACACAGGTCTATTTCTGCAACACTTGAGCCCCGTGCCGAATGCCAACTCAGAGGTCACAATGAGTTCCCCAGGGTTTCTACATGCCTGCACTTAGGAGGTGCTCAGGGACGAGTAGATGATCCATAAATACCATATTTCCATAGTTGCAGAAAGGGGTGATGGTCTCCTTATGTCTAAGGAGTCTCACATCCAAGAAATCACAGGTGCTAGGAGCTCTCCCATATATCTTGCTTCATCTTCCCACACTGCTATCGTCTGATCCCCACTTTATAATGGAGAAAACTAAAGCCCAGAGAGACCTAGTTACAGCTACAAAGTAGAAAAGTCAGAATTTGAACTCCTGTCATTCCAACTTGATTTTACTGGGTTTGGGAAATTTTTGATGAATTATATTAAATCAGAGAGAAAGAGAGAATTTATTTTCACAGTAGCTCTATTTTTTATTAGTTCAAAATCTGCATATTTTTATAAGACATACAAGCTTGGAGTTGGCAAGCAAACAAAATCCAAGCCAATGTGATTTCGATTTCTGTTCAAAGGGTGGACAGAGTTAACACACAGATGCAGGCATTAGGATCTGCTTTGGCAGAGTGAGCCTAAAATAGCTACTGTCCTATTCCCTGCCTCTCTCCCCAACCGTCATTCATTAATTTCTGCTTTGTGGGCGCCGAGGCTTGCTGGCTGCCGACAAGTCATCTGGCCTTGCAGACTTTTTCTGCAGCAGGGTAATAAATGTTCACAGGGACCCGACAGAAGATGGATGAGGGGACACATTGGGGTCACGATCACAGCTACTAGAGGCGCTCGTTCTGGGGGATCCCTGGGTCTGAAATGATTCTCTCCGTGACCCCAAGAGCATCTTCATGTTTCATCATCTTGACTGGCACTTGAAAGAATGGTTTGTGATCTTCTGATGGGGACAGCAGCACCTGGAGGGTTATGAACCTCCAGGATGCAGGTTCCCGGGTTCCCTGGGGCAACACTGGGTAGACCTGGTCCCTGCTTCCCCATCCTTCTGGCTAGCCTGCATGTTTAAGAGGACAGCACTGGGCCTGGTTCACAGCGATGTGCCCAGGAGCAGTCACTGAGCCCAGGACATGTGGTGGGGGAGATGAGCCGGGAGCAGAGGGAAATGGAAGCCCACACCCGTCAGACACTGTGCACTCACCAGGGGATTCCCGTGTGGGTGGGTGGCTGGGTGGCTGGGCCTTACTCACTGGCGGCCCTGGATCCTGCAACAGGCTCTTCTGCTTCCAGCCATCTATCATTGTGTGCCTACAAACTTACATCAGGGACTGGGGCACATAGAAGATGTATGAATGTCCATTTTCTTCCAGACAGGATTGATAGAAGCATTAAGTGAGTTAATGCAGGAAGGCCTGCCTGATGCACTGTATCGCAAAACACAAAAGTGTGAAGACATTCAACAACCAACAACCTGTGGACCTAAGGCTTGGCAATCACACTTTTTGGAGGCTGGGGAAATACGGTTCTGATATTAAAATTGAAAGAAATGTTCTCTGGTTTTTTTAAATCATGGATATTCAATCCACATTTCATAACTCTCATAGTAGAGAATCCAATATGCCATGGCTAAGGACTTCATGCTTCCATTGACCTACCTGTGAAATGGGTACAATCTACTCTTTTCCCATGTGAGTGCCTCCTATGTGACAGGCCTGCTCTGGTGTGGGAGCACTGCAAGGAACAAAAAAGACAAAACCCCCTGCCCTCAAGGGCTTCCATTCCAGTTAGGTGGACAGGATTCACTCCCAGTAAAGTGTACACCAAAGCTTGGCCCTTCCTTTGACTGTGGTTCCTTTGTTATTTTTAAAATGAATGGTGTAACAAATGCCTGATTCTGCCTCTTGCTCTTTCTTTGCAGGGATCTGATCCAGAGATAGAATCATTCGAGCAATAGAGACATGAGCCTACCTTTTTTCTTTGTTTCTGTTATGTGGAATCGGCTCCCTCTTGTGGGGCAATCGCAAAGTAGAATGCAAACTCCACGAGGGCAGGGACTTGGTCTATTTGGGTCATGTTTATATCCCCAAAGCCTGGCACGGTGCCTGGCACATAGTAGGCAGCCAATAGATGATTACTAGGTGAATGAATATATCTAGGTTGTTCCAATGATTTGATAGCAAATGATGTTCAGTGATCATCTCTACATAAGCTTCCCTGCGCATGGGACCATGTCTCTGTTGCAGGCACCATGCGTGAACTTACCAGACCAGAGCACCTGTGTCTTTATTTTTAACCTTTTATTTGGAAGTAAAGGTTCACAGGATGTTGCAAGGAAATATACAGGGAAGACACATGCACTCCTCCCCACAACCTTCCCCAAAGTTAGCATTTGCATAAATGGATATAATACCAAAACCAAGAAATGGGCATTGGTACAATCGACAGAGCTTCTTCAGATTTCACCAGTTAAGCAGGCACCCATGTTTGTAAGTATCTGTGTGTGTGCACACATGTGCATATGTAGCTCTATGCAATTTTATCAGATTACCTTTGCATAACCACCACCACTATCAAGGTACTCAACTGGACTGTCACCACAAGACCCCCTTACACTAACCCTTTACAGCCGAATGGCCCTCTCCTCTATCCCTAACCTTTGACAACCAGCAGTCTGTTCTCATCTCAGTAATTAGGTCATTTCACTAATGTTACATAAATCACATCATGCAGTATGTAACCCTTTAGGAGTGGCATTTTGCACTCCTTGAGGTTCATTCAGGTTGTTGTGTGTATCATTAGTTTTTTCCTTCTTATTGACAAGAGTTTTGTGGGATGGATGGACCACAGCTGTTTAACACATGAATGTATTCTTAATTCAAGTAGGTGCTACTAATTGCCCTCAATGGGCTGTGGAATAGAAATTCTGACCAGCAGAGTATATAGCACCTATTTCCTCTCCATTCTCACCAATACTTGAGAGCATCACATTTTTCAATTTCTGTCAGTCTGATGAGTGAAAATTGATCACTCATTGTTTGGGGACATACGTTTTCCTGATTCTACCAATAAAACACTTCTGGAAAACTCTTTGCACATTAAGGAGATCTTAGGCATTACAAAGACTTTAAGTAGAAATGTCTGCCTGCCCTCTCCCCACCTTCCCCACTGCTGACAGCTCTAGAGGTCAATGCTGATGTTGGCAGCTGTGCAAACTGAAGGCATCTATGGCCCTAATTAATAGCTGTATCCAAGCTACTTCCAGTGTGATGTTGTGGCTCCTTATGATTAAAAGGGGATGTCTAGCTCCCTACTCTGAATTTTGGGTGACCCCATGACTTGCTTTGGCCAACAATGTCACTAGAAGTGACACTGCTGTATTAGTTCATTTTCATGCTGCTGATAGACATACCCAAGACTGGTCAATTTACTAAATAAAGTGGTTCAGTGGACCTACAGTTCCATGTAGCTGAGGAAGCCTTACAATCATGGTGGAAGGCAAGGAGAAGCAAGTCACATCTTACATGGATAGCAGCAGGCAAAGAGAGAGTGCTTGCGCAGGGGAATTCCTCTTTTTAATACCATCAGAGCTTGGGAGACTTATTCACTATCACAAGAACAGCACTTGAAAGACCTGCCCCCATGTTCAATTACCTCCCACCGGGTCCTTCCCACAACACATGGGAATTCAAAATAAGATCTGGATGGGGAAACAGCCAAACCATATCAACTGCCAATTCTGAGCTTAGGTCTCAAGAGTCCTTGCATGCTGCTTGCATGCCCTCTCTCTTTCTCTCATAACTCTACCACTGGCATGTGAACAAACACAGGCTAATGCTGGGGGATGAGACACTACATGGAGCAAAGGAGAGTTGTCATACTTGAGGTCATCCTACACCATCCTAGAGCCATCCAACCCCTAAGCAACTGAGAGAGCCCACCAGGATCCGCAGAGATACCTACCTGACCTAGAGCAGACCACAGACAAGTCAGAGAACCCAGCCAGGACCACAAGCACCATTTAGCTCACCTGGAGATTTTTCAGCAACAAGACATGCTTATTACTTTAACATGCTGACTCTGGAGCAGTTTGTCATGTGACAGTTGCTAACAGTGATACAGCAGTGCAGGAGGAAATCTTGAGCTAGACAAAGCTCCCTGAGCACGGTGACATCCCCACAAGACAGATCTGAAGGAGTCTCTGGTAAAGTCAGTCTCAAGATGTCTTGGTTGCAACATACAAAAGTCCCACATAAGTTCTCTGCCTCAATCCCCAGCCTCCAGCCACCCACTCTGAGTAAGGAACTTGAACAACTTCTGTCAAAGACAGTTCTCGTCTTAACATGACAGTGGGTGAGAAACCCAAAGTGGTGAAACTGCCTCCTCTCCAGCCTCACCCTATGAAACACTGTGTTTGCAGATAAAAATACTCTTCCCCCTCCTCTCCAACATGGAAACTGTCCAGGGTCAGACTCCCACACACTTCCACTCAATTTCTGACTCTGGTTATAAAACCTCGTGCCCAAAAATAGATTCCAAGGGGATTTCATAGACATGTTCTCTGGCATAATTGCAGTGTTCCTGCAAACTTTGGGGAAATTCAATTTCAGTCTTTGAACACACCATCTTCAAAGCCCTGCTTCCCAGGTATTAAACATCAGGATGAGCTGCGATTGATTCCTCTCTCTCTCTGTTTCTCCCACAGTGAGGGCAGGTGTCAGAGACAGATGTTCTCCACATGCTTCTGCCTCCTTTGGTTTCAGCCGTTCCTCTCCGCACCCACCTCCGAATTGCCTGGTGTGGGGTTTCTGCAGCTGCCTGGCCTTGCTGACTCCGCAGCCTCCTCTGGCTCCTGGTTGCTCTTCCTTCCATCCCCTGCCCTGCCGTCCCTCTGCTTCCCAGAAACAAAGGCAGCCCCAACACCCCCTCACTCAGTTATGATCCCTTTAGTCATTGCAGCTTCCCCTTTCCACCTCATACAAGTGCAGAGTTTGGGCAGGAGAGAATGTTGGAAACCAACCATCCCAATCCCCTTATTTTTCAGGTGAAGAATGGAAAGCCAGACTGGCAGGAAAGCCAATGGAGTCAAGTTCAAACATGGATGTGGTAGCCAAGGTAGAGTGGGAGTCCAGAGCCCCCACACCAAGGAGTTGCCATTAGGTCTGGTTACCTACCAAGTTCCAAACCAATAACAACACGATTGATGGTGAGAATAGCTCCATTATTAAATTATGATATGCTTGGTGCTGGAAACATTTCACTATTATCATCATTTTACAGATGGAAAAATTGAGGTACAGGGAAGGGAAGTGTTTTCCATAAGGTCACACAGCTGTTTACTGGTAGGGCAGGGATTTGAAGTCAGATTCGTTGCCAAAGACCATGGCTCCTCAAGCCCACCCTGAATCCTGTTACAAACACCTCTCCCATTGTGCTTTTTTCCTCTGCATTTTCACTACACCAAGCCTTTCCTAGGCCTTCTTGTCAGTTTCCAGGCTTCCCTTGCAGTCACTCCACCACCTGCTGGTGTCAAGTGGGCCCTCAATGGTCATCACAGCCCCTTTGCAGAAGGAAGCCAGCTTTTCAGAATAGATCTGTGCTCTAAGCCAGATCCTATGACCTCCTGGCTGTGTGACTTTGGGCAAACAACCTCACCCTCTGAGCCTCAGCATCTATAAAATGGAGATGGAAGGATCTACTCCATACTCTACCCATCATGGTATCTATCCTTGTGGGGCCTCTTCTTATGGATGCATTCCCTACTTGCGCCCTATGGCACACACAGTCTGCCTTAGAGGCCAGGCCTCAAGTCCACATCTTTCCTAGGTTCTAGCATTTTCTCCATGACTGAACTGCAACATCTTTGAGGACAAAGCTGTTCCTATACTCTCTGAAGTACTTAGAACAACCCCTCAAATTGACAGGTGTGCAGCAAATCTTAAATCTAAGGGTTTGATGGAGAAACATATACTGATTTCACTCATTCATTCATTCAGCCAATATTTTTCTCAAAACCTACCACATGCCTTGTCCTGTGCTAGCCTTCAAGGGACTTGGGAAGGAATAAGTCTCAATCGTTATTCTCACATAGCTCCTTGCCTAGCAGGACTCTCCTGGAGAGTCAGTGTACAGTTGGGGCAGATGCTAGGGGCTGCTCCCCAGTGGACACTCCCTCCTACTTCTGGCTGGCAGAGCCCTAACTGTGTGTCAGTTTCTACGTGTGCTCTCAACTGACTGAGAGATAAGTCCTGGTCCATTTAATCCGTGCTGGGCCCATTCCTCAGCCATGATTGGTTTTGGCATGGCCACGTGATCCAATTCCAGCCAATGACACACAAGAGGAAGCTGGCAAGGATGTCTGGGAAAGAATTCCTCCCTGATAAAAGAAACACAGAGATACCTCCTGCTTTTTCTCCCTGGGGTGTTGTGAGACCTTCAGGGGATGCTCTGGACAGGGGGTAATGCCTTCTGGTTGATGATGGCAGAGAGAAAGACACAAGGACTATGGGTTTTGATGGCATGGATGAGCCACTGGGCTAACCAATTCCAGAGCTAACCCATCTTTGATTATGTAAGGTAAGAAAAGGCCATATGTTTAAGTCAGCTGAGTCAGGAAATCCAATTCATGGAAGACAAAAGCAGGCTCCCTGGCTCAAGTTAGTACACAATGGTTAACACTCTGATAATGGCCTGCAGAACATCCCTCCTGGGCCCTGACAGCTCTGCCTTGCTTTGGGTAGTGAGGATAGGGAGTCTGAGAAAAAGTTTCACAAAGAAGTCTCATATGACTAGTCTTCCTTTGCAAGGGTGAGCAGGAGCTGGCCTCTCACAGGATGGCATCTGCAAAAACTGGAGGTATGAGCCATCCTGGGATATGTGCAAAGGATAGGTTTGGAGTTGTGAAGGAGCCCACATACTATAATTGAAGACAACACCTCCTTTTGCCACATCCTCTCCAGGCCTTGCTTTGCTCCTCTGTAAAATGGGGATGGAGACATTTCTTGCAAGGTAGTGGTGAGGCTCCAAAAGGACTGTGCACATGAAAGCACTTGTAATTGCCTGGCTCTACATAAACCATAACTGTCATCCACTCTTACCCTTTGCCTGTGGGATGGTCATCTAAAGCCCTATAGGCCTTGAAAACCAGCTCCTTCTACTTCCTCCTTCCTCTCTTCCACTTCCTTCTCCCTCTCTTCCACTTCCTATATCCTGGTTCCCTCCAGCCTTCCAGCCCAGCCACAATCACCTATTCATCTCTCTTCCATCAGACCCTTTGCAAGCTGCCCCTAAGCCAGGAAGGATTTCTTTACCTCATCATATCATAGCTCTCTTCTCTTCTTTCACCCTAAACAGTTCTCTCTGATTCAGTGACTCGACTTCTAGGTATTCATCCTCACAAGATGCCTGAACATGTGCCCAGGGGTCCACATACAAGAATGTTCATCACAGTATTGTCTATAATAGAAAAATTCTGGATACAGCCTACGTGCCCATGAACAACGAATCTGTTAAATAAATCATGGCAAAGCCACCTATAAAAGATAAGGTAGAGGTATATTTATTGATACTTAAGATGTCCATACTTTATTACTGAGTGAAAGACATAGAAAAACAGAGTATCTGTTTATCTATCAATCATAAAGAACTGTCTGGAAGGACAACTGACAAAATATTAATGAAGATCAGCTCTGTTTTGTGGTGTTTAGAGTTTTACTTTGTTCTCTATATTTTTCAGTACTCCTTGAATTTTCTATAATCATTATGTAACATCTCTATAATCAGGGGATGTGATAGTTTGAGTGAGTTCCCCAAAGTTCATGCACTGGAAACTTAATCCCCAATGCAATACTGTTGAAAGGTGGGGCCTTTAAGAGGTGATTAGATCATGTGGACTCTGACCTCATGAATGAATTAATGTTTTTATCTCCAGAGTGTTTCATTATGGTGAGACTGGGTTTGTTATAAAAGCGAGTTCAGCCCCCTCTTGCTGTTTCTCATTGTCCTTCCACCATGAGAAGATAACAGTAAATAGATCCTCGAAAGATGCCGGTGCCATGCCCTTGGACTTCCCAGTCCCCAGAACTGTGAACCCATAAATTTCTCTTCTTTATAAATTACCCTGTTTCAGGTGGCCTCTTAAAATAGCACAGACAGACTAACACAGTCTGAAAAAAGCTACTTTTATTTTGAAAAGAGAAAAAATACATAGAGAGTCACAGCTAAAATCAACCTACTTTGGATAATCTTCCTGAAAGTCATGTGAGACAGGATTGGAGAGTGTGCTATACTTCCGCTGACCTGGAGCCCCCTCCATGATACCCACCTCTGCTTGGAAATTTTCTAGTGTGGTGAGCTCAGTTCTGTGCCAGACCAAGCTCTATTGGTAGCAAACTCTTTCCCAATGCACAGGAATCTCACTCTCTGTCCTAATTCTGCCTTCTGTGCCTCACAGAAAAAGCCCAATGCTCCCTTCTCCCCCATGTGCTTATCCCCCTCTACCCCAGCCACTGGTCAAATAGCATGATTTCCTGGGGGGTGTCCCATTCTAGGCAGAGGATGAGTAAAGGCCTGGAGATGTGCAAGCAAGTGGCCCATTTCAAAGATGTTGTGGACTTGTCAGGCATAGCATGGAGAGATGAGGACAGGGTGAAATTGAAGAAGTCAACATATGTCATGCATGCTAGGGAGACTAGCCATTACCTCGCAGGGCTGTGGCTCTCCCCCATTTTGTGTTTGTAACTCCTTCAAACACTAATATTTTTGGCATCATTCTTGAAGGAATGAAAAGACTCAAAAACATCTCCAAACCAGTTGTGATTATTTCAGTCTATGCCCTACCTTTATCTGTTAGAATGAACTGGGTTATGCTCAGTAACAAGCATGCCCAGTGTGCTATAGCTTAAAACAAAGGCTTACTTCTCACTGATGCTACATGTCCATCATGGGTTGGCTGTGGGCTCTGCCTTGTGTCATTCTCACTCAGGGAACATGACTGAGGGAGGTTCCATCTCCATACTGCCTTGATTGCCAAGAGAAGAAATGGGGAAAAGTAGCAAACAGCATGCTGGTTATTAAAGCGTCCATCCAGAAATGACACATGTCATTTTTCAAAGCTCATTGGCTAAAGTAAGGCATGTGGCTATGCCTAATGTCAAAAGAGGTAAATAAATTCAATTTATCATGTGGTTAGAGGGTAAGGAGCTGGTGATATTCCTAGAGCACGAATGACTAACCAAATTACTACATTAAAAAGGAGAGAGAAGACGAAGAAGGAGAGGAGGAAGAAGACAAGAAAGGCACTGATTTGCTAAGAGAGTAGAACTTTCCTGACCTCATGCTCTTATCCACTCCTGATGGCAATGTTGGAGAGATTCTACTCAATGTGGCATCTGTCTCTATGCCAGTCTCATATACGAAGCCCCTTATATCCAACCTGTCTACTGCAATCTCCTTATACCCTCACCCATCATGGCTCACCCAGTTCTATATTACAACTACTAGATGTTCACTTCAACAGTTCAATTCTCCAAATGGCACCAAAAGCAGATTTTTCAAGTTAATGGGTTGACAGTCTACCATGAGTTTCTAAGAAACACTGAACAGCAATCACTTAGGCAAGGTGGCCTCATCCTAGAGAGTCATTGTCATTGGTGTTGTACCCACTGTTGTTGAGAAGAGACAATTTGTGTTTTATAAGAAATGCATTCATCCAACGTATATTTATTAACCACCTACTACATGCCCAGGTCTGAGGATGCAAATTTTATTTTAAAAGAGAAAAGATCCATCATTTCTTTTCTCTGCAACTTAGGTCTGCCTCCTATTTCTTGGGTTGTAGAGCCCTCTCCTTATGCTCCTCGGAAGCCTGAAGGAAGCTATGCAGACCCTCTCCTTATGCCCCTGCAAAATGCCCAGGCTTACAGACAGTTATGTATGATGGAAGAAAGGTGGTCAAAGGCTTTATCACGAACATCTCCAGTCTTCCATCACTCTTCACACACATCTACTATGTGCCTATGTCTGAGGATGCAAAACTTAAAAGACCCAGCAGTCCCACCTTCTGAGAAACAGTGACAACTGGGCAACAGATGTTGATGCCCAGTTTTCCTTTTGTTGGGTACTCCTTGTTCTTCTCATAGCCTCCCCCTATCAGGGCCTAACACGTCACTGTTTTCCAGTCGCTCAACCTCATGAAACCAGGAAGTAGCTGATAGCAACATCATACCAGTGGGCTCCCAGCTACCCAGAGCAGCCACCACAGCAGCGAGACCAGTTAGGAACTGAAAACCCACAGACTGGGTTTGAGATCTGGCTTCATCAATAAGTAGCTGCCTTACTGGGGAAAGGAAGTGGTATTTATCTAGCCATATCACAGGCTTGCTGTGAGGATTAGAAGGTCAAAATTATATGTGAGAAGTGCTCTGTAAGTTACAAGGTGATGACGATAGTAACACTAATAGCTGACACCCAGAAAGTGCTTACCATGTGTTCCAGGCACTATTCTGAGACCTTGACTTGTCTTAGTCCTTGCCGTTCTTACAAAACTATTCATGAGGCAGGCACTCTCAGGATAGCTCTTATAGATGAGGAAACTGAGAGTCGAAGCCACTTCCCAAGATCACAGCGACACAATTAGAAAGCACTGACTCATTCCCAGGCAGAATGGTACAGAAAGGATGGAGCATCGCACAGGTGCAGGTCAGTGCTGCTGTTTGTCATTGCACACAGAAACATTAAAGGGACCTGCTCGGCCTTTCCAGGTTCATCTGCCTGCATGGCCATTCACTTGGGCTCAGCCCAACACAAACTTTGGTCATTTTCCTAAGTCCAACTTTTTTATTTTTAAATAAGGAACTGGGTCATTACATCTCCCCAGAATCCTGCCTAGATGTTATGTTACGATGCCACCAATGCCACAATATTTATAGCACCTGAGCTGCTGCAGGAAAAAAAGAGAAGCATTTTCTGTCCCTGTCATGTTCATTCTCCTAAGACCAATGGATATTCCCTTCACTCTGTAATGAGATTAGCTCAGGCTTGTTCATTCCCCTACTCCCATCATTCCTCTTCTCTGTAATTTAGGTCTGCTTCCTATTTCTTGGGTCACAGAGCCCTCTGGAAGCTATGCAGCCCCTCTCCTTATGCCCCTGTGAAATGCCCAGCCCTACAGACTGTTATATATGATGGAAGAAAGGCCGTCATAGGCTTTAGCATGAACAGGCCCAGTCCTCCATCACTCTTCAAAGGTCTCTACCCTGGAGAGAATTCTCAGTGGCTCACCCAGCCCTTCCCAGTCCCTTTCCTGGCTCTGCCCTCAGGAGGCTGGGTGTCTTCTCTTAATGGGTTTCAATCAGCGTCTCTGCCCTTTCTCCTCTAGGAAGAGAGTACTGCCTGCAGAAAGCTTGTCCTGGCTGTGCCCTCTTTACCTGAGTGAAGCCTACCTGGGCAGGACCTCCACATGGTCTTTCTTCTAGGGGATCAGTTAGCAGACACCCATTTGACCCTCACCCTCACACAAAGCCAGGACCTCCAACTTTGCCTCTATTCTGTTAGGAAGAAAATGTGTATTTGGCTTCTGTACCTGCCACTCATTTGTTCCTCAAATTGTTGGAATACTGTGGAGGAGAGATGCTATTTATGGGCCCACTCCCACACCATCCCAACATCTGCCATTTCCTCGAACTCCAGATCAGCACACACCTTTCAGCTCACACAGCCATTCTAGTTGAGTGATTCTTGCTGGGCAGTTTATGGAAATCTCTTCGAGTCTCAGCTTCCTCATCTGTCAAATGTGGATTGTAATAACCATCTTTTCTAGATTCTGCATTTGATGCTTTGACATCTGAGGCCTTGCTAACCCTGGAGGGACTCTCCCTCCCAGGGACAGCCAATTACTTGACATAGCGAAGGACTGGCCTATGAAGGCCCCTTTCATAAATGCTCAGCCCATCTTCCCAACCACTTCCTTTATGCAGCCCCTGCCCACTGGGCCATACTGCCCTGCCCTAATCACCCAGGACCAGGTACCAGACTACTAGGAACAGCCACTGTGCCCCAGAGCCTGCTGAAACTATTCAAAGTAGCAACCCTGAGCCTGCTTACCCTGCCTGACCTGTCCCTCCTGTGGAGACCACAGTAAAGGCTCTTTCCCCATCTTCCCCTCATTCCCTCTGCCTCCTGACAAATCCTAGGGCTTCCCCATGTGGCCCTGCATGGCATGGCAGGTCCTCGCCTCTTAGGAATCAAGAGTAGCAATCTTTTCAGGGACCATCATCTCCTAAGTGGTTGGCCTCACCATAGCTGAAATAATAACAAAACCTGTATTTTAAAATGATGATAATATCACCTGCGTCTTAGGATTGCCATGAAAATAGATACACACGGAAAAGTGTCTCACACAGCACATGGCATATGGCAGGGGCTTAAAAAAAGTGTCAGTTTCTCTTCTCTCTGCCCTATCCATAACTCTCCTCATCTTTTACCTTTGTCTTCACTCACTTCTTCCCCGCTGTCTCCTTCCAAGTATCAGCTGTATAATTTGTAGGACCCAGTACAAAATGAAAACGTGTAGCCCCCGTTCTAAAATTGCTAAGAATTGCAATCTGGTGGCCGCAGAGCATAAAATTCAGTGGGAAGCCCTTGTCGGCACAGGCCACACATCCACAGAGCTGGCCCTGATCCCTCCTCCTTCCCATCAAATTCTCTTCTGCTTCCCAAATATTTCTCGCCTGATTTTTCAGTCCCAAGGACCTAATAGTTTCTCCCTACCTCTGGGCGAGGTCATTCCTTCCCCTTTGGTTCTATTAGCAGATTCCAATTTTTAGATACCATAAAGCTTTAATAATTCCACATAATTGGAGAGGGTGGAAAGGAGGCCAGTTTGAATTAATGAAAAGTCTGAGAAATAAGACATTACTGAAGAAACGCAGTTTTATCACCCTGTAACAGATTTATATGACAACAGGGGAGACACAAAGAGGAGGGAAGAGAGGAGGAAGTTAGAGTTTCTTGTATGCAATTTAACACAAAGAAAAGATTTAATTTGCAATGAGCATATTCTCTTATTTGTAAATTATGCTACTAAAAATCCTCTCCCTTAAGTAGGTTAATATTTCTCTTGCTGGCAATCAGTTTGCTTAGTGAAACTGTTCTGCCACTACAGATGCTGGTAAAATTCTTCTGCGGTGATTCTATATCATGAAATGATTTCCATGACCTTGCAGGCAGTCCATAGTATGGATTGGGTTAGAGTAAATTCTCACCAAGAGAAATCCTG
>NW_022438159.1:0-18001 GCF_009761245.1 Sapajus apella | reverse complement strand
AGCATGGTACTGGTACCAAAACAGAGATATAGACCAATGGAACAGAACAGAGGTCTCGGAGGCAACACAACCTTTCTACAACCATCTGATCTTTGACAAACCAGACAAAAATAAGCAATGGGGAAAGGATTCCCTGTTCAATAAATGGTGTTGGGAAAGCTGGCTAGCCATGTGCAGAAAGCAGAAACTGGACCCCTTCCTGACACCTTACACTAAAATTAACTCCAGATGGATGAAAGACTTAAACATAAGACCTAACACCATAAAAACCCTAGAAGAAAATCTAGGCAAAACCATTCAGGACGTAGGTGTAGGCAAGGACTTCATGACCAAAACGCCAAAAGCATTGACAACAAAAGCCAAAATAGACAAATGGGACCTAATCAAACTCCACAGCTTCTGCACAGCAAAAGAAACAATCATGAGAGTGAATCGGCAACCAACAGATTGGGAAAAAATTTTTGCAGTTTACCCATCTGACAAAGGGCTGATATCCGTAATTTACAAAGAACTAAAGCAGATTTACAAGAAAAAAACTAACATGCCCATTCAAAAGTGGGCAAAGGATATGAACAGACACTTCTCAAAAGAAGACATACGTGAGGCCAACAAACATATGAAAAAATGCTCATCATCACTGGTCATCAGAGAAATGCAAATCAAAACTACACTGAGATACCATCTCACGCCGGTTAGAATGGCGATCATTAAAAAATCTGGAGACAACAGATGCTGGAGAGGATGTGGAGAAATAGGAACACTTTTGCACTGTTGGTGGGAGTGTAAATTAGTGCAACCATTGTGGAAGACAGTGTGGCGATTCCTCAAGGACCTAGAAATAGAAATTCCATTTGACGCAGCAATCCCATTACTCGGTATATATCCAAAGGATTACAAATCGTTCTACTATAAGGACACGTGTACACGAATGTTCATTGCAGCACTGTTTACAATAGCAAAGACCTGGAACCAACCCAAATGCCCATCGACGATAGACTGGATAGGGAAAATGTGGCACATATACACCATGGAATATTATGCAGCCATCAGAAACGATGAGTTTGGGTCCTTTGTAGGGACATGGACGAACCTGGAAACCATCATTCTCAGCAAACTGACAGAAGACCAGAAGATCAAACACCGCATGTTCTCACTCATAGGCGGGTGTTAAACAAGGAGAACACATGGACACAGGGAGGGGAGCACTACACACTGGGGTCAGTTGGGGGGAAATAGGGGAGGGACGGTGGGGGGTGGGAAGCTGGGGAGAGATAGCAAGGGGAGAAATGCCAGATGTAGGTGATGGGGAGGAAGGCAGCAAATCACACTGCCACGTGTGATCCTATGCAACAATTTTGCATGTTCTTCACATGTACCCCAAAACCTAAAATGCAATAAAATAAATAAATGGGGAAAAAAAAAAAGGAAAATATCTGGCTCTAAAACAAAAACGAAGCTATATAGCAGAATGGTTGTCAAGGTGTGCATTCAACTTACAGAGGTATACTGATGTGTGTATGCAACAGTTCAGAAACCATGTATTCAGACAATCTAGAAACTGTTATTTCCAGCCATTATGGGCATTTAAGATTTGAAGCCAGACAGCATCAAAAACACGGGAGAAACTTATCATTCAAACTGCTCTGCTGTGAGTTCAGATACTTTTGAAAGTTTCATGTATGATTAGATTCAGCAAGTTAGAAACACGTTTCTTCTAAAAGATGTGTTTGGATATTAAAGAGAGAATGGGAGTAAAGCCTGTAATGAGAAATATTTGGCTCTAAAACAAAAACGGACATAACTAGCAGAATGGATGTCAAGGTGCACATTCAACTTAGAGAGTTAAACTGATGTGTGTACGCAGTAGTTCAGAAACCCTTTCTTTACATAACCTAGAAATAGATATTTCCAGCCATAAAGGGCACATATGAATTAGCAGAAACGCTGTGGCAAAAACACAGGAGAAACATATCTTTCAAACTGCTCTGCTGTGCATTGGTTGACCTTAGGAAATTGCATCTATGTTTAGATTCAGCAGGTTAGAAACACGTTTCTTCTAAAATCTGCATTTGAATATTCCAGAGTGAATTGAGTACAGGCTGTAAAAATAAATATCTGGCTCAAAAAGAAAAAGGGAGCTATCTAGAAGAATGGTTGTCAAGGAATACAATCAACTTACACAGTTAAACTGATGTGTTTATGCAGCAGTTCAGAGACCAGTTCTTTGGAGAATCTAGAAACAGATATTTGCAGCCATATACTGGCATATAAGAAGAAGCAGTAAGACTGCGTCTAAAACACAGGGGAAACGTATCTTTCAAACTACTCTGCTGTGTGTTCGTTCACCTAAAAATGCTTCATCTATGTTTAGATTCAGCGAGTTAGAAACATGTTTCTTCTAAAAGCTGGGTTTGGATATTCCTGAGTGAATGGGAGTATGTGCTTTAATGAGAAATATCCGGATCTAAAACAAAAACGGAGCTATCTAGCAGAATGGTTGTAAAGGTGTACATTCAACTGACATAGTTAAGCTGATGTGTGTATGCAGCAGTTCAGAAACCCTTTATTTATGGAATCTAGAAACAGATATTCCCAGCCATATATAGGCATTTAAGAATTAGCAGTAAGACTGAATCTAAAACACGGGAGAAACGTACCTTTCAAACTGTTCTGCTGTGTGTTCCTTTATCTTAGGAAGTTACACCTATTTTTACATTTAGCGACTTAGAAACACGTTTCTTCCATAAGTTTCATTTTTATATTCCAGAGTGAATGGCAGTGTAGGTTGTAATGAGAAATATCTTGCTCTAAAACAAAAACGGAGCTATCTAGCAGAATGGTTGTCAAGTTTACAGTCACCTTACACAGGTAAACTGATGTGTGTATGCAGCAGTTCAGAAATACTTTCTTTCAAGAATCTAGAAACAGATATTTCCCGCCATTTACAGGCATAGATTTAGCGACAAGACTGCATCTAAAACACAGTAGAAATGTGTCTTTCAAACTGCTGTGCGGTGAGATCGTTCACCTTTCGAATTTTCATCTATGTTTACATTCAGCGAGTTACAAATACGTTTCTTTCAAAAGCTGGGCATGGATGTTCCCATGTGAATGGGAGTATAGGGTGTAATGATTAATATCTGGCTCTAAAACAAAAACGGAGCTATGTGGCAGAATGATTGTAAAGGCTTACATACAACTTACCGAGTTACACTAATGTGTGTATGCAGCAGTTCAGAAAACATTTCTTTGAAGAATCTGCAAACAGATATTTCCAGCCGTATGCAGACATAAAAATTAGCAGTAAGACTGAGTCTAAAACACAGGAGAAACGTTTCTTTCAAACTGCACTGCTGTGTGTTCCTTCCTCTGAGGAAGTTGCATCTATTCTTGGATTCAGCTTGTTAGAAACACGTTTCATGTAAAAGCTGCGTTTGGATATTCCAGAGTGAATGGGAGTATAGGCTGTAATGAGAAATACCTAACTCTAAAAAAAGAAAAGAAAACAAAACAAAACAAAACAAAACAAAACAAAACAAAACAAAACAAAACAGGGCTATCTAGCAGAATGGTTGTCAAGCTGTAAATTCAACTTACAGAGTTCAACTGATGTGCGTCTTTAGCAGTTCAGAAACCCTTTCTTTGGGGAATCTAGAAACGGATATTTCCAGCCATACAGGCATATAAGAATTAGCAGTAAGACTGCGTCTAAAACACATGAGAAACGTATATTTCAAACTATTCTGCAGTGTCTTGGTTCACCCTAGGATGTTGCATCTATGTTTAGATTCAGAGAGTTGGAACCACATTTCTTCTAAAATCTGCGTTTGGATATTCCAGAGTGAATGGGAGTATATGCTGTAATGAGAAATATCTGGCTCAAAAACAAAAACGGAGCTATCTAGCAGAATGGTTGTCAAGGTGTACATTCAACTTACAGAGTTAAACTGATGTGTGTACGTAGCAGTTCAGTAACCCTTTCTTTGGAGAATCTAGAAACGAATATTTCCAGCCATATGCAGGCATATAAGAATTAGCAGTAAGACTGCATCTAAACACAGAAAAAAGGTGTAATTCAAACTGCTCTGCAGTGTGTTGGTTCACCCTAGGAAGTTGCATGTATGTTTAGATTCAGAGAGTTGGAAACACGTTTCTTCTAAAAGATGCGTTGGGATATTCCAGAGTGAATGGGAGTATACGCTGTAATGAAAAATATCTGGCTCTAATAAAAAAATGGAGCTATCTAGCACAATGGTTGTCAAGAGGTACATTCAACTTACAGAGTTAATCTAAGGTGTGTATATAGCAGCTCAGAAACCATTTTTTTGGAGAATCTAGAAACGGATATTTCCAGCCATATACAGACTTATAAGAATTAGCAGTAAGACTGCGTCTAAAACACACGAGAAACATTTATTTCAAACTGCTCTGCTGTGTGTTGGTTCATCCTAGGAAGTTTCATCTGTGTTTAGAAACAGAGAGTTGGAAACACGTTTCTTCTAATAGCTGCATTTGGTTATTCCAGAGTGAATGGGAGTATATGCTGTAATGAGAAATATCTGGCTCCAAATCAAAAACGGAGCTATCTACCAGAATGGTTGTCAAGGCGTACATTCATCTTACACACTTAAACAGATGTGTGTATGTAGCTGTTCAGAAACACTTTCTTTGGAGAATCTAGAAACGGACATTTAAAGACATATTCAGGCATGTGAGAATTAGCAGTAAGACTGCGTCTAAAACACAGGAGGAACGTATTTTTCAAACTGGTCTGCTCTGTGTTGGTTCACCTTAGGAAGTTGCATCTATGTTTAGATTCAGCGAGTTGAAAACACGTTTCTTCTAAAAGCTGCGTTTGGATATTCCAGACTGAATGCGAGTATAGGCTGCAGTGAGAAATATCTGGCTCTAAAGGAAAAACTGAGCTATCTAGCAGAATGGTTCTCAAGGTGTACTTTCAACGTAGAGAGTTAAACTGATGTGTGTATGTAGCAGTTCAGAAACCCTTTATTTGGAGAATCTAGAAACGGATATTTCCAGGCATACAAAGGCATATGAGCATTAGCAGTAAGACTGCATCTAAAACACAGGAGAAACGTATATTTCAAACTGCTCTTCTGTGTGTTTTTTCACCTTAGGAAGTTGCATCTATGTTTAGATTCAGCGAGTTGGAAACGAGTTTCCTCTAAAAGCTGGGTTTGGATATTCCAGAGTGAATGGGAGTATATGCTGTAATGAGAAATACCTGGCGGTAAAGCAAAAACATAGCTATCTAGCAGAATGGTTGTCAAGCTGTACATTCATCTTACAGAGCTAAACAGATGTGTGTATGTAGCAGTTCAGAAACCGTTTCTGTGGAGAATCTAGAAACGGATATTTCCAGCCATGTACCAGCATATAAGAATTAGCAGTAAGATTGCGTCTAAAACACAGGAGAAACGAATCCTTGAAACTGCTCTGCTGTGTGTTTGTTCACCTTAGGAATTTGGATCTGTGTTAAGGTTCACCGAGTTAGAAAAACGTTTCTTATAAACGCTGTGTTTGGATATTCCAGAGTCAGTGGGAGTATAGGCTGCAGTGAGAAATACCTTGCTCTAAAACGAAAATGAAGCTATGTAGAAGAATGGTTTTCAAGGTGTACAATCAAATTTCAGAGTTAAACTGATGTTTGTATGCAGCAGTTCAGAAACCCTTTATTACATAATCTAGAAACAGATATTTCCAGCCATATGCAGGCATTTAAGAATTAGCAGTAAGACTGCATCTAAACACAGGAGAAACGTATCCTTCAAATTCCTCTGCTGTGCATTCGTTCTCCTTAGGAAGTTTCATCTATGTTAAGATTCAGCGATTTAGAAACATGTTTATTGTAAAAATTGTGTTTTGATATTCCAGAGTGAATGGGAGTAAATGCTGTAATGAGAAAAATCTGCCTCTAAAGTAAAAACGGAGCTATCTAGCATAATGGCTGTGAAGGTGCACATTTAACTTACAGAGTTAAACTGACGTGTGCATGCAGCAGTTCAGAAACCCTCTCATTAGAGAATCTAGAAACCGATATTTCCAGCCATAAACGGCATACAAGAATGAGCAATAAAAATGATTCTAAAAAGCAGGAGAAAGGTATCTTTCAAACTGCTCCGCTGTGTGTTCGTTCACGTTAGGAAGTTGCGTCTATGTTTCGCTTCAGCAATTAGAAACACGTTTTTTCTAAAATCTGCATTTGGATATCCCAGAGTGAATGGCTGTATATGCTGTAATGAGATATATTACATTTCTATAAAAGAAAAGTGGAGTTATCTAGCAAAATGGTTGTCAATGTGTACATTCAAGTTACAGTGTTATCCTGATGTGTGTATGCAGCAGTTCAGAAAACCATTGTTTACATAATCTAGAAACAGATATTTCCAGCCAAATACATGCATATAAGAATTAGCAGAAAGACTGCATCTAAAACACAGTAGAAACGTATCTTTCATACTGCTCTGCTGTGTGTTCATTCACCTTAGGAAGTTGCAATATGCTTAGATTCAGCGACATAGAAACACATCTCTTCTAACAGCTGCGTTTGGATATTCCAGCGTGAATGGGAGTATAGGCTGTAATGAGAAATATCTGGCTCTAAAACAAAAACGAGGCTATCTAGCAAAATGGTTGTCAAGGTGTACAATCAACTTACAGAGTTAAACTGACGTGTGTATGCAGCAGTTAAGAAACCCTATCTTGGGAGAATCTAGAAACAGATATTTCCCGCCGTATACAGACATATAAGAAGATGCAGTAAGACTGCATCTAAAACAAAGGAGAAAAGTATCTTTCAAACTTCTCTGCAGTGTGTTCATTCACCTTAGGAAATTGTAACTATGTTTACATTAAATGAGAGAGAAACACGTTTCTTCTAAAACATGTGTTTGGATATTCCAGAGAGAATGATGGGATAGGCTGTATTGGGGAATATGTGGCTCTGAAACAAAAATGGAACTATCTAGGAGAATGGTTGTCAAGGTGTAAATTCAACTTGCAGAGTTAAACTGATGTGTGTATGCAGCAGTTTAGAAAGGCTTTCTTTAGAGAATCTAGGAAAACATATTTCCAGGCTTATACAGGCTTTTAAGAATTAGCAGTAACACTCCGTCCAAAACACAGTAGAAATGTATTTTTGACAGTGCTCTGCTGTGTATTCATTCAACTTAGAAAGTTGCATCTATGACTAGAGTCATCGAGGTAGAAACACGTTTCTTCTAATAGCTGCGTTTGGATGTTCCAGATTGAAGGGGAATGTAGGTTGTGACGGGAAATATCTGGCTCTAAAACAACAATGGAGCTATCTAGCAGAATGGTTTTCAACGTGTAGTATCAACTTTCAGAGATAAACTCATGTGTCTATACAGCAGTTCAGAAAACCTTTCTTAGGAGTACCTAGAACCCGATATTTCCAGCCATAAAGGGCATATAAGAATTAGCAGTAAGAATGCATCTAAAAAGCAGGAGAAACGTATGTTTCATGCTGCACTGCTGTGTGTTCATTCACCTTAGGAAGTTGGATCTATGTTTAAATTGAGAGAGTCAGAAACATGTTTCTTCTAAAAGCTGTGTTTGGATATTCCAGAGTGAATGGTAGTTTAGGCTATAATGAGAAACATCTGGCTCTAAAACAAAAACGGAGCTATCTAGCTGAATGGTTGTCAAGGTGTACAATCAACTTAAAGAGTTAAACTGATGTGTCTATACAGCAGTTCAGAAACCCTTTCTTTGGAGAATCTAGAACCCGATATTTCCAGCCATATACAGGCATATAAAAATTACCTGTAAGACTACATCTGAAACACAGGAGAAAGGTATTTTTCAAACTGCTCTGCTGTGTGTTCATTCACCGTACGAACTTGCATGTATGTTTATATTCAGCAAGTTAGAAACACATTTCTTCTAAAAGCTGTGTTTGGATATTCCAGAGTGAATGAGATTATACGCTGTAATGAGAAATATCTGGCTCTAAAACAAAAACAGAGCTATCTAGCAGAATAGTTGTCAAGGTGTTCATTCAACTTATAGAGTTAAAGTGATGAGTGTATGCAGCAGTTCACAAACCCTTTCTTTGAAGAACCTAGAAACACATATTTCCAGCCATTTACAGGCATATAAGAATTAGCAGTAAGACTGCACCTAAAACACAGGAGAAACGTATCTTTCAAACTGCTCGGCTGTGTGTTCGTTCATCTTAGGAAGTCGCATCTATGTTTAGATTCAGCGAATTAGAAACAGGTTTCTTCTAAAAGCTGCGTTTATATATTCCGGAGTTAATGGGAGTATAGGCTGTAATGAAAAATATCTGTCTCTAAAACAAAAAGGAAGCTATATAGCAGAATGGTTATCAAGGTGTACAATCAACTTACAGAGACAAACTGATTGTGTATTCAGCACTTCAGAAACCCTTTCTCTTGATCATCTAGAAACACATATTTCCAGCCCTATAGCGGCATATAAGAATTAACAGTAACACTAAGTCTAAAACGCAGCAGAAACTTATCTTTCAAACTGTTCTGTTGTGTGTTGGTTCACCTTAGGAAGTGGTATCTATGTTTAGATTCAGCGAGTTTGAAACACGTTTCTTCTAAAAGCTGAGTCTGAATATTACAGAGTTAATGGCAGTATAGGCTGTAATGAGAAATATCTGGCTCAAAAAAAAAAAAAAACGGAGCTATCTAGCAGAATGGTTGTCAGGGTATATATTCAACTTAGAGAGTTAAACTCATGTGTGTATGCAGCAGTTCAGAAACCCTTTCTTTACATAAACACATACAGATATTTCAAGCCATATACAGGAATATAAGAATTAGCAGTGAGGGTCCATCTAAAATACTGGAGAAACGTATGTTTCAAACTGCTCTGCTCTGTGTTCGTTGACCTTAGGAAGTTGCATGTGTGTTTAGATTCAGCGAGTTAGAAACACATTTCTTCTAAAAGCTGCGTTTGGATGTTCCAGAGTGAATGGGTGTACAGTTTGTAATGAGAAATATCTGGCTTTAAAACAAAAACGGACGATCTAGCAGAATCATTGTCAAGGTGTACATACAACCTAATGAGTTAAACTGATGTGTGTATGCAGCAGTTCAGAAACAATTTCTTTACATAATCTAGAAACAGATATTTCCAGCCATATACAAGCATATAAGAATTAGCAGAACGTGCACCTAAACACAGGAGAAATGTATCTTTCAAACTACTCTGCTGTGTGTTCATTCAGCTTAGGAAGTTGCATCATTGTTTACATTCAGCGAGTTAGAAACACATTTCTTCTAGAAGCAGCGTTTGGATATTCCAGAGTGAATGGGAGTATATGCTGTAATGAGAAATATCTGGCTCTGAAAGAAAAAGGATGTATCTAACAGAATGGTTTTCAATGTGTGCATTCAACTTACAGAGTTAAACTGCTGTGTGTATGTAGCAGTTCAGAAACCCTTTCTGGGGAGAATCTAAAAACAAACATATACAGCCAAATGCATGCATATAAGAAATACCAGTAAGAATTTGACTAAAACACAGAAGAAACGTATCTTTCCAACTGCTCCGGTGTGTGTTTGTTCACCTTATGGTGTTGCATCTATGTTTAGATGCAGCGAGATAGAAACACCTTTATTCTAGGAGCAGCGTTTGGGTATTCCAGAGTGAATGTGAGTGTATGCTGTAATGAGAAATATCTGGCTCTAAAAGGAAAACGGAGCTGTCTAACCCAAGGTTTTCAATGTGTGCATTCAACGTACAGAGTGAAACAGCTGTGTGTATGCAGCAGCTCAGAATCCCTTCTGGGAACAATCTAAAAACAGACATTTCCAACCGAATGCAGGCATATAAGTAACAACAGTAAAAATTCGTTTAAAACTCAGAAGAAAATCATGTTTCAAACAGCTCTGCTGTGTGTTCGTTCACCTGAGGAAGTTGCATCTATGTTTAGTTTCAGCGAGTTAGAAAGACCTTTATTTTAGGAGCATCGTTTGGTTATTAAATAGTGAATGGGAGTATATGCTGTAATGGGAAATATCTGGCTCAAAAACAAATACGGTGCTATCTAACAGAATCGTGGTCAACGTGTGCATTCAGCTTAAATAGTTAAACTCATGTGTGTATGCAGCAGTTCCGAAACCCTTTCTGGGGAGAATCTCAAAACAGACATTTCCAGCCAAAACCAGGCATATAAGTAATAGCAGGAAGACTGCATCTAGAACACAGAAGAAACGTATGTTTCAAACTGCTCTGCTGTGTGTTTATTCACCTTACGGGGCTGCTTGTACGTTTAGATGCAGCGAGTTAGAAACACATTTCTTATAGGACCAGCATTGGGATATACCAGAGTGAATGGGAGTATATGCTGCAATGAAGAATACCTGGCACTAAAAGGAAAACAGAGCTATCTAACAGAATGGTTTTCAATGTGTGCATTCAACTTACAAAGTTAAACTGCTTTGTGTTTACAGCAGTTTGGAAACCTTTTCTAGAGACAATCCAAAAACAGAGATTTCAGGCCAAATGCAGGCATATCAGGAACAGGGGTAAGATTGCATCTAAAACACAGAAAAAACTTACCTTTCAAACTGCTCTGCTGTGTGTACGTTCACCTTAGGGAGTTGCATCTATGTTTACATTCAGCGAGTTAGAAACACCTTTCTTCTGGGAGCAGCATTGGGATGATCCAGAATAAATAGGAGTATAGGCTGTAATGAGAAATATCTGGCTCTAAAAGGAAAACGAACATATCTAACAGAATGCTTTTCATTGTCAGCATTCCACTTACAGAAGTGAATTTCTGTGTGTATGCACCAGTTCAGGAACACTTTCTGGGGGGAATCTAAAACCAGACATGTCTGGCCAAATGCAGGCATATAAGAGATACCGGTAAGACTGCATCTAAAACACAGAAGAAACGTACTTTTCAAACTGCTCTGTTGTGCGTTCGTTCACCTTAGGTAATTGCGTCTATGTTTAGATTCAGCGAGTTAGAAACACGTTTCTTCTAAAAGCTGCGTTTGGATATTCCAGAGTGAATGGGAGGATAGGCTGTACTGAGAAATATCTTGCTCTAAAACAAAAACGCAGCTATCTAGCAGAATGGTTGTCAAGCTGTACAATCAGCTTATAGAGTTAAACTGATGTGTGTATGCAGCAGTTCAGAAACCCTTTCTTTACATAATGTAGAAGCAGATATTTCCAGCCATATACAGGCATATAAATATTACCAGTATGACTGCATCTAAAACACAGGAGAAACGTATGTTTAAAACTGCTCTGCTGTGTGTTCGCTCACCTTAGGACGTTGCAGCTATGTTTATATTCAGCGAGTTAGAAACACATTTCTTCTAAAACCTTGTTTTGGATATTCCAGAGTGAATGGGAGGATAGGCTATAATGGGAAATTTCTGGCTATAAAAGAAAAACGGGTCTATCTAGCAGAATTGTTGTCAAGGTTTCCATTCCACTTACAGAGTTAAGCTGATGGTTGTATGCAGCAGCTCACAAACCCTTTCTTTGGAGAATCTAGAAATAAATATTTCCATCCATATACAGGCATATAAGAATTAGCACTAAGACTGCATCTAAAACATAGGAGAAATGTATGTTTCAAACTGCTCTGCTGTGTGCTCGTTCACCTAACGATGTTGCGTCTTGTTTAGATTCAGCGGGGTAGACCCACTTTTCCTCTAAAAACTACGTTTGCATTTTCCGGAGTGAATGGAAATATAGGCCATAATAAGAAATATCTGGCTCTAAAACAAAAAGGAGGCTATATAGCAGAATGGTTGTCAAGGTGTGAATTCAACTTACAGAGGTATACTGATGTGTGTATGAAACAGTTCAGAAACCATGTCTTCAGACAACCTAGAAACGGATATTTCCAGCCATTATGGGTATATAAGATTCCTAGTAAGACTGCATCAAAAACACAGGAGAAACTTATCATTCAAACTGCTCTGTGTGTGTTCGGTCACCTTTGGAGCTTTCATGTATGATTAGATTCAGCGAGTTAGAAACACGTTTCTTCTAAAAGATATGTTTGGATATTAAAAAGAGAATGGGAGTAAAGCCTGTAATGAGAAATATCTGGCTCTAAAACAAAAAAGGACCTAACTAGAAGAATGGATGTTAAGGTGGACATTCAAGTCAGAGAGTTAAACTGATGTGTGTATGCAGCAGTTCAGAAACCCTTTCTTTACATAACCTAGAAACATATATTTCCAGCAATAAAGGGCTCATAAGAATTAGCAGAAACGCTGTGGCAAAAACATAGGAGAAAAGTGTATTTCTAACTGCTCTGCTGTGGGTTGGTTCACCTTAGGAAGTTGCATCTATGTTTAGATTCAGCGACTGGAAACACGTTTCTTCTAAAATCTGCATTTGAATATTCCAGAGTGAATTGAGTACAGGTTGTAATGAGAAATATCTGGCTCTAAAACAAAAATGGACCTATCTAGCAGAATGGTTGTCAAGGAATACAATCAACTTACACAGTTAAGCTGATGTGTGTATGCAGCAGTTCAGAAACCCTTTCTTTACATAACCTAGAAACAGATATTTCCAGCTATAAAGGGCACATAAGAATTAGCAGAAACCCTCGGCAAAAACAGAGGAGAAACATACGTTTCAAACTGCTCTGCTGTGTTGATTCACCTTAGGAAATTGCATCTATGTTTAGATTCAGCGAGTTAGAAACACGTTTCTTCTAAAATCTGCGTTTGAATATTCCAGACTGAATTGAGTACAGGCTGTAATGAGAAATATCTGGCTTTAAAACAAAAATGGACCTATCTAGCAGAATGGTTGTCAAGGAATACAATCAACTTACACAGTTAAACTGACGTGTTTATGCAGCAGTTCAGAGACCCTTTCTTTGGAGAATCTAGAAACAGATATTTGTAGCTATATACAGGCATATAAGAAGGAGCAGTAAGACTACATCTAAAACAGAGGGGAAAAGTATCTTTCAAACTACTCTGCTGTGTTCGTTCACCTAAGGATGTTTCATCTATATTTAGATTCAGCGAGTTAGAAACACGTTTCTTCTAAAAGCTGGGTTTGGATATTCCCATGTGAATGGGACTATAGGCTGTAATGAGAAATATCCAGATCTAAACAAAAACGGAGCTATCTAGCAGAATGGTTGTAAAGGTGTACATTCAACTGACATAGGTAAGCTGTTCAGAAACCCTTTCTTTATGGAATCTAGAAACAGATATTCCCAGCCATATACAGGCATTTAAGAATTAGCAGTAAGAGTGAATCTAAAACACAGGAGAAACATATCTTTCAAACTGTTCTGCTGTGTGTTTGTTCATCTTAGGAAGTTACACGTAATATTCATTGACCAACTTAGAAACTAGTTTCTTCTATAAGTTTCATTTTTATATTCCAGAGTGAATGGGAGTGCAGGCTGTAATGAGAAATATATGGCTCTAAAATAAAAATGGAGCTATCTAGAAGAATGGCTGTCAAGGTGTACGTTCAATTTACAGAGTTAAACTGATGTGTGTATGTAGCAGTTCAGAAACCCTTTCTTTGGAGAATCAAGAAACGGATATTTCCTGCCATATACAGGAACATAAGATTTAGCAGTAAGACTGCGTCCAAAAACAGGATAAACGTATATTTCAAACTGCTCTGATGTGTGTTGGTTCACCTTAGGAAGTTGCATCTATGTTAACATTCAGCGAGTGGGAAACACATTTCTTTTAAAAGCTGCGTTTGGATACTCCAGAGTGAATTTGAGTATATGATGTAATGAGAAATATCTGGCTCTAAAACAAAAACAAAGCTATCTAGCAGAATGATTGTCAATGTGCACATTCAATTTAAGGAGTTAAACTCATGTGTGTATGTAGCGGCTCAGAAGCCCTTTTTTTGGATAATCTGGAAATGGATATTTCCAGTGATACACAGGAATATAAGAGTTAGCAGTAAGGCTGCGTCTAAAATTCTGGAGAATCGTATATTGCAAACTGCTCTGCTGCATGTTGGTTAACCCTAGGAAGTTGCATCTATGTTTACATTCAGCGAGTTGGAAACACATTTCTTCTAAAAGCTGCGTTTGGATATTCCAGAATGAATGGGAGGATAGGCTGTAATGAGAAATATCTGGCTCTAAAAGAAAAACGGAGCTATCTAGCAGAATGGTTGTCAAGGTGTAAATTCAACTTACAGAGGTAAACTGATATGTGTATGTGGCAGTTCAGAAACCCTTTCTAAGGGGAGGATCCAAGATGGCTGTTTAGGAACAGCTCAGGATTGCAGCTCCCAGTGAAAGCACAGAGGGTGAGTGGACGCCGCATTTTTATTGCCCACAGACTAGGAAACGCCCAGGCAGAGGTGCTCCAGGGTCGCCAGCGCGGCTGTGCCAGCCGGCGCCACTGCTTTGCCCTGCGCGGCTGCATTGTCGGTGCCCCAGAGCAGCGCTTCTCCATACAGAATACACTGGTCCGGGTGCCCTTTTGGCTGGCGATTGGAGCCACGGGATGTCGCCCATTCGACTGTTTAAAAAGGGGACTGAGCAGAGAACCAGGACAGTAGATTCCAGGGCAAAAAATAAAAATAAAAAAAAGGATGCCACAAACCCCAGTGCCACTGTTTAAGCCAGCACAGTGAGTGGCCGCAGGGGAAAACAAACAGGCCCCAGCGCCTCTTCAACAGCCGACTGCAGCACCAACTTAAAAAGGAGCTGAGGCAGGGAGCCAGGCGGTCAGGCTCGGCTGGTCCCAGCCCCACAAAAGAACAGCAATCAGAAACTCTGGACTGAGACTTTCACAGCAAACGCAGCTGAACCGGGATGGTCCAGTTCTGTGGGGGAGCGGCGCCCGCCATTACCGAGGCAGCCCGCCAGGACAGAGGTAGTCGGCCAATGCTGAGGCAGCCCGCCATTGTCAAGGCAACCCGCCATTGCTGAGGCAGAACGCCATTGCCAAGGCAACCACCCACAGCAGAGAGACTGTGCCTCAACAGAGGCAGGCCACCATTGCCAAAGCAGTTCCAACTACACTCATACAAACAGGACTGCAGGGAAGGTCACTCGGCAGCAGGGCGGAGCCCACAGCAGCTCAGCAAAGCCTCTATAGGCCGACAGTGACTAGGCTGCCTCCTTGCTGGGCAGGGCAAGTCTGAAGGAAAAAAAAGAAAAAGAAGGTGGCAGCATAATGGAAACTGATAAATAAAGCCTTAAAGCCCTGGGACAGAGCACCTGGGAACAAAAAGGAGTTTATGAGTTCTGCTGCAGCAGACCTAAACGTACCTGCCCAGCAGCTCTGAATGAACAACAACAGAGCTCACAGCCCACCATTTGAGCTACTATAAAGAAGAGACCGTCTCCTCAAGCAGCACCCTGACCACTATATATCCAAAGAGACACCTCATAAAGGGGAGATCAGATTGACACTAGGCGGGTATCCTTCTGGGACAAAGATAGCAGAAGAAGAAAACTGGTAACAATCCTTACTGTTCAGCTGCTGCTGCAGGTGAACCCCAGGCAAGCAGGGCCTGGAGTAAACCCGAGCAGACCTACAGCAGAGGGGCCAGACTGTCAGAAGGAAAACCAAGAAACAGAAATAACCTCATCATCAACAAACAGAATGGCAATCTGAAAGATTTTAGACCCAATCTGAAAGCCAGTAACTACAAAGTCGACAGGTGAATAAATCCTTAAAGATGGGAAGAAACCAGCGTAAAAAGGATGAAAACACCCGAAACCAGAACACCTCTCCTCCTACAAGGGATCACAACTCCTCACCAGCAAGGGAACAAGGTTGGAGGGAGAACGAGTGTGATGAAATGACAGAATCAGACTTCAGAAGATAGGTAGTAAGAAACGTCTGTGAACTTAAGGAACATGTTCTAAACAAATGCAAAGAACTAAGAACCTTGAAAAAAGATTTGACGAAATGCTAACAAGAATGGACAAAATAGAAAGGAATATAAGTGAATTGAAGGAGCTGAAAAACGCAACACGAGAACTTCGCAAAGCATGCACAAGTATCAACAGCCGAATTGATCAAGCAGAAGAAAGGATATCAGAGGTCGAAGATCAACTCAATGAAATAAAATGGGAAGGCAAGACTGGAGAAAAAAGGGTAAAAAGGAATGAACAAAGTCTCCAAGAAATGAGGGACTATGTGAAAAGACCTAATCTACGTTATATAGGCGTACCTGAATGCGACGAAGAGAATGAATCCAAGCTGGAAAACACTCTTCAGGATATTATCCAGGAAAACTTCCCCAACCTAGCAAGGCAGGCAAACATTCAAGTCCAGGAAATACAGAGAACACCACAAAGATATTCATCAAGAAGAGCAACCCCAAGGCACATAATCGTCAGTTTCACCAGGGTTGAAATGAAGGAGAAAATGCTAAGGGCAGCCAGAGAGAAAGGTCGGGTTACCCACAAAGGGAAGCCCATCAGACTCACAGCAGATCTCTCAGCAGATACCCTACAAGCCAGAAGAGAGTGGGGGCCAATATTTAACATCCTTAAAGAAAAGAACTTTCAACCCAGAATCTCCTATCCAGCCAAACAAAGCTTCATAAGCGAAGGAAAAATAAAATCCTTTGGGAACATGCAAGTACTCAGAGATTTCGTCACCACCAGGTCAGCTCTACAAGAGCTCCTGAAAGAGGCTCTACACACATACAGGAACAACAAGTACCAGCTCAACTAAAGGGCAAAACACCCAGCTAACACCAAAATGGCAGTATCAAATTCACACATAACAATATTAACCCTAAATGTAAATGGACTAAATGCCCCAATCAAAAGACACAGACTGACAAATTGGATAAAAAGCCAAAACCCATTGGTGTGCTGTATCCAGGAAACCCATCTCACATGCAAGGATACACAAAGGTTCAAAATAAAGGGATGGAGGAAGATTTACCAAGAAAATGGGGAGCAAAAATAAGTAGGGGTTGCAATTCTCATCTCTGATAAATTAGACTTTAAAGCAACAAAATCATAAGAAACAAAGAGGGACATTGCATAACGGTAAAAGGATCAATGCAGCAAGAAGAGCTAACGATCCTAAATATATATGCACCCAATACAGGAGCACCCATATACATAAGGCAAGTTCTTAATGACTTACAAAAAGACTTAGACTCCCACACAATAATAGTGGGAGACTTTAACACCCCGTTGTCAACATTAGACCGATCAACCAGACAGAAAATTAACAAGGATATGCAGGACTAGAACTCAGACCTGGACCAAGCAAACCTAATAGACATTTACAGAACTCTCCACCCCAAATCCACAGAATATACATTCTTCTCAGCACCACATCACACCTACTCTAAAATTGGCCACATAATTGGGAGTAAATCACTCCTCAACAAATGTAAAAGAATGGAAATTGTAACAAACAGTCTCTCAGACCACAGTGCAATCAAGTTAGAACTCAGAATTCAAAAACTGACACAGAATCGCACAGCTTCATGGAAACTGAACAATTTGCACTCGAATGTTGACTGGATAAACCATGAAATGAAGACAGAAATAAAGATGTTTTTCGAAACCAACGAGAATGAAGACACAACATACCAGAATCTCTGGGACACATTTAAAGCATTCTCTAGAGGAAAATATATAGAAATAAGTGCTCACATGAGAAGCAAGGAGAGATCAAATATTGACACCCTATCGTCAAAACTGAAAGAGAGAGTGGAGCAAGATCAAAAAAACTCAAAACCTAGCAGCAGACAAGAAATAGCTAAAATCAGAGCAGAACTGAAGGAGATAGAGACACAAAAAACCCTTCAAAAAATCAATAAATCCTGGATATGTTTTTTCAAAAAGATCAACAAAATAGACAGACCACTAGCCAGATTAATGAAAAAGAAAGAGAGAATAACCAAATAGATGCAATAAAAAACGATAAAGGTGATATCACCACAGATTCCACAGAAATTCAAACCATCATCAGAGATTATTACAAACAACTCTATGCACACAAACTAATAAACCTGGAAGAAATGG
>NW_022438158.1:0-18009 GCF_009761245.1 Sapajus apella | reverse complement strand
CTCCAGATGCTACAAAGCCCGTGACTTACTCAGTACAAAGCTAGGAACATGACCACCAGAAACAGGATCAGAGTCACTCTCAGGCAAAAACAAACAAACAAACAAAACCCTCCAAGGATTAAATGTTATTTCCCATTGTCCTGGGGAGAAATTAATTCAAGGGAGGCCCCAGGGCAGGGAATTCCCCACCAGCACCATGGGCATACCATCACCCCTGCAGTTTTCTGATTTACTCTTTGGCCCATTAAACATGAACTTTCTTATGCCAGGTTTCCTTCTGATAAGGGAGAAGAGATAAGTATCTCTACCTTTCCTCTCCTCCTCCTGCCTGGTCTCTGTATTCCAGTTAACCTATAATTTATGTGGAGGATTTACAATGGTTGACACACCTAGCTGAGCCTTCTGCACAGAGGTAAATGAGAGTGGAGGCTAACTGGGTGAAAGGAGAAACGCCATAAGCCCACACTCCAGTCTATGAGGTGGATTAAAGATCTACCTTGCCCAACTCTTGCCTCACCTGCTCCGTGGTCTGAGTAATAGTTTGGGTCCCAGGACTTTGAGATTGTGTGAAGCCTTCCAGCCCCATGCCTGCAGGACAGCCTCTGTGCAGGGGGAGTTTCACCAATCTCCATAGGCTCACAGTCCTTCAGAAGCTCTCGGACTTCTTGCCAGCAGCGTTCCTGGTATTCTGGGTGCCTTGAAAGGTGGTATAAGATCCAGGAGAGACCACTGGCCGTGGTGTCATGGCCTGAGGGGCAGCCAAGCAAAACTGGGTTTCTGGGCTGCTTCAGCACCAGAGGGTGGACAGCACCCATGATTTCAGGCCCTGGAGAGAAGGTAGGGAGGGGGAGGACAGGCAGAATGGAGTGATCTAGGATCCACCCACCACGTCCCTGGGACGGAGAGTCCCCTGTCCCCACTGCAGTCCCACACTGAGACCCTCACCCCCAAACATGAAGGTGTCAGCTTCTGCTCTTATGTCCTCATCAGACAACTCCCTCCAATCTTCATCCTGGAGAGAAGGTAAGACAATACCCACGCCCCACATCACACCAGTTCTGAGGACTCTTGAGTCAAACCTAAAACAGTTACAGAAGATCCGTCCTCCTTCCAGAAACCCAAGCCCATCATGCACTCCTGGATGTCTCTTGGACACCACCATCAGAGCCCACCACCCACAGACAACCCCCTGGCTTCTTTGCCTCCTATGTGGCCCTGCTGGGAAGAGTCAGTGACCTATGGATATTTTCTTGTTTCTGGATAATGAGGACTTTTGGAGTAAAGCGTTACTGCAAGCTGGGTCACAGCATATTTCGATGGCAATTTGGCTTGGAGGTTAGAAGTCAAGTATTGCTCTGAGGATAGCTGCTCACATTCTAGACTGGTAAACCCAGTCCTTCTTATCTTTCCAGAAGGCATCAGGGTCACAGACCTATAAACCCAGGGGCATGACCGTCTCCCTGGAGAGGAGTAGTTTTTACTCCAGAACGAAGCAAACATCTCTCTCTTTCCTCTCTCTCCCTCTCTGTCTCTCTCTCATTCTCCCTCTCACCCTGGAAGGAAGAAGGGGCAGATTGCTAGCTGTCCTATATAAGTTCCAAGATGTAATAATGGGGGGCCCCGCTCTGCTCTGCATTCTGGTGTATTTACAGGTAAATCACTGTGCTCCCCTAGGAGGAATCTGGGAATGGACAGCCAGCTCTACAGTCCTCCTCTGGTTGCTGCTACTGTTGTGAATGATTAATGGGCTGCTGTAACCCAGGGGTTTGGTGCATCTGTCATCACAGACATAGACAAAGACCTAGACATAGAAATATGCATAAAAAAGTGTCACTAATTTACTAAGATGTGAGTAAAGAAAATGTCAGGCTCCTCACTGTCTCAAACGTAGCAGTCCCCTGCTGCTGAATTCCACAGACATCTCTCAACCCTCTCTGTGACCTATCTTTTTCAAGCGTGTTCCATGAGTCCCAGTGCCCTCTGGATTGACTCCAGCCTCTTTCATTTGACATTGGCATAAATGTCCGCTCTGTTACTTGAACTCATATCCCAGAGAAGCCCACCTTGCTCAGCAGAAGCACATCAACGAAGTCTAAAGTCTTGGACTTTGCCTTGTCCTTGAGGAAGCCATCAGTACCCTGAGTGGGGAGGCTGCGGCGCCGCTCCTGGATGACGGCGTCTGTGAAGTCGTGCACCAGGCAGCAGGCCCTGCGGAAGCGCCGCCCATCCGGAGTCAGATAATACAGGAAGTCCGAGTGCAGGAGAATCTGCTGGTTTCTTTCGTCTACAAAGGCACTGAGTTCCAAGAAGGCGGCAATATAGTCACTGGGCTTCCTGCATGAAGGAGGTAACAACATATGCAAAGCCCCAGGAGCACCTCTCAGCAGCAGCTAGAAGCTACCGCCCATCAGGAAATTGAGCACCCAGAAACAGCCAGGAGCCTTGACTCTCCAAACTCTCTTCTCTCCAGGCACCCCATGTCTGAGAGCTGCCTCCATGCACCTAGGTACCCGGAGCACAGCTTACACACCATGCTTCTCTCCTGTCCCTCACACCCGGTATCCAGTCTGGACTCTTCCTTCCAAAAACTGTTCACAAAACCCAGACCTCACCGTCTTCCACTCTTTGTGGCTCAGCCTCCACCATAATCGACTTGCATCCAATGTCGGCCCCATGTAGTGTCTACATGACAGGAAGACCTCCACAGAGCTCAGTTGTGACTTCACCTGTCATCGGATCAGACCCCTTCAAAAGATTCCTGGGAAGCTCTTGATAAAGTTCATGCCACTTTTCCTGATTTTCAGTATCCTGAAATCTAGCCCCGTCTACTTCCACCACCTCATTTCTACTGCCTGTTATGCATGCTTGCCTCGTCCTAGCCTTCTTGCCTATATTCAGATATTTCTACCTACTTGAAAGGACCATGCTTCCTCTCTCCCCTTCCCCACCCTTCAAAGCCCTGCGGTGACACAGTTCCTTCAGGAAGGCACTTCTGGTTACCGTGGTCACTCGTCCCTTTCCAACCTACTCCCTTGAGATCGTGGCCCAAGTTCTCAGGCCCGAGAGAAGGACTCACTCCTGACAATTGCTATCAAAGCTGAAGACACATTTCTGCAGACTGTTCAGGGTCATGAGGCTGATGTGCTCAAACATGTCCAGTCTGGTGTTGCCCTCTGAGGCCAGGCGCTGCCACTTGTCCTGGCCAGAGAAAAAAAAACAGAGCTGAAGTTGGGAACTACCTCCTTAGAGCTCCTTCCCAGACCCAGACATCAAGATGGACAACCTGCAATCATCCTCCTGTTCGCCTGCCCCCGGAACCCATCCTCAGGGAGGACCAGCCTTGGATAGGAGCAGAGACTGTTACTATTAGGAGGTAAAGACTCCTGGCTGGGAGTCGAGAGACCTGGGATCGAGTCCCAGCTCAGCATCCTGAGGGAAGGTGTTCTCTTTCCACCGTCCACAAGGGGGCGTAGTTTTAAGAGCAAGAATTTCCCAGCGCCCTGGCCCCCTCTCATCTCTCTCCATCCGGGAGATTTAACGGTTTATGTTTGAATTTCACGGGTGCGGTAAGAAACTAAGAGTCAGTCACTCCAGTGGAAGTTCTAAGGAACTCCTTTCACTGGCCTGGGGTCTTGGAGAAGGTGGGGGTTCCTTCCAGGTTAAAAATCCCCTTCTTCCACAGCCCTTCGACCTCCATATGCGGGTCTCCTTCCATGAACACTCTGGTGGAAGCCATCTTTCTCTTTCCTGGACTTCCCCTCTGGGGTCCCCTTCCGCAGTCTCTCGTGGAAGCCTGTCTTCCCCTCCTAAACTCCACCTCTCTCTGTTCCCTTCCACTCAGTGTGGAAGCTGCCTTCCTCTCCTGGATCCCATCTTTGTGGATTCTCACTCAGCCTGAGACTTAGCTGCTTCTCTCTCTGTCCTCCTGTTTCTCTCTCTCTAAATAAATCACTTTCTACACTGAATCCGGCATTTACTGCGTGCTGTGCCGTGGTCCCCTCGCTCATTCTTGAGAGGGCAGGAGGCCAGGAACCTGGAGAAACGTCCTCTCAGGGAGCTGAGGGCACCCTGAACCCGTGAACCCCAATATTACATTTTGGAGAGCCAGCCAGGAGAGGGGTACAGCCAGGAAAGGGGTCGAGCCGGAGAAGACGTGAAAATCGTGAGTGAACCCGGCCCCATTCTGTGCTGTCTCCTTATTGTTGTATTTGACCGAGTGTAGAAAGTTATCACAAGACAAAAGTATGCCAGGTTGCAGGGTCATTTATTTATGCCGGCGACCACAGAGGACTCACGTCTCTCCAACCTGTGGTGGCAACAGGAGGGTGCCACGATTTTTTATACCCGAAAAACCACCTTGGGAGTGGGGGTGAGGGGCGGGGATGGGGATGAAAAGCCTTCAGACATTCCGAGGGCTAGTGGATTCTGTAAATTACCTCCTGGGCAGAGATGAGGGTGGGGGTCCCCGGACATTCCAAGGGATGGGGACTTTTGTCATTCCGTTTGTTACTTAAGTGGTTTACAGAAGTCAAGATAAACATTTGTTTACACATTATCTGGTTAAGGTGGAAATCACAGACCTTAGTTACTTATTACAAGTCGCAGGAGCCAAGATGGCATGGGTTAGGACTGCTTGCCTGTCATATTAGGGCCACAGAGAGCAGTTACTGATAAGAAAAGGTAAGCAGCTTCACGTAGTTTTGAAGAACAAACTGGCAGTTCTATTTACAGAGGCCAAGGACAGTAGTTATTGTGAGGAGAATGGGGCAGCCATTTCAACTTATCTAAAAACAGTTTTGCATTTTATAAAATAGTTTTGCTCTGGTTCTGGCTCTAGGCCAGCACAATATCACATTATGAACAGCGGAAGCGGCGCAGCCAGGCCGGGCAGCGGGACGGGGCGGCGGCGCCTCAGAGGCCACCCTGCCAGAATTAAAAGCGCCGTTTCTTTACCTTCAGGCTCTCTCTGCTTTCCGTCTCCTTCTCTATCCTTCGGATATTATCTCTGGGACCGAAGCCTGAGGGAGCCTGTGGGACAGTGGCCGAGCATGGCCCGGGGCCCCAGGGGTGGGCCGGGAAAACAGCGGGGAGGGGCGAGGTGCATCGGAGCCTGCGGGGGACGGAGCGCAGTGGCCTGGCGCTGGCTCTGGCAGGCCCCTTGGCATCCCCCAGTCCCCGGCAGCAGGGTAAAAAGGCTCCCAGGGCGTTTGCCTGCCGGCCACGGGTCCCCGTGTGGGCAGGAGCTCGGGAAGTGGCCCAGACGTGCAAGTGGTTCTGGCGGGGTCAATATGGTGACTGAACGCTGCAGGGGCGGGGGACTCAGTGGCCCAGCAGCCGCGAACACGGCTTTTAAACTGACGCGGCAAGCGGCTTTTTTCTTCTGCTGGCCTGCGGCTCTGAGCCAACGGAACCGGCCGAAGTGGCTGCTGGCTGTCAGCCCCGCCCAGCTCTTAGGCAGGCCACACTGCCCCAGGGTGCAGCGTTCGCATTCACAATGCGGCTTAAGAAAGCTTTCTGCCTTCCCTACTGCAAGGGGCCTGTTGCACAGCTGGGTAAGGTGTAGGAGCTGCAAGCTTGCTGGTTCAAATCCCTGGTGGAGCCAGTCTTGAATTGGTGAGACCTTTTGGGGAAATGCAGAAGCTGAAGGCTGTGGGACTTTGTGTCTGGCGTATAATTTGTCTTGCTTAGGATTGGCTCTCTCTCGCAGAACTTCTCCACCTGGAAGATCATAGTTAAACCGGTTCCAGGACCAAATGGTCAATGGCAGGTCTCACAATCTTAAGAGCATTTTCCTACAATGGAAAATGGGTTGGGGAAAGGAGGCCCCGGTCCTGAGGGTATTGTTCCGGCCTCGGCCACACCCCGCCTGCCTTCTTTGAGCTGTGCGTTCTAATGGCCCCTCCCTCGGAGTTTACCCTTCTGTGGCAGTTTTATAACCTGGCTGGTGTAAATCGGACTTTTCCTGGGAAATATTGGTACCTATATCCTGAGCCTCACTGGCCTCCTTGGGGCTCCTTGGTACGTGACTACCCAACCCAACAGCTCCTCTCGTTCCATGCCTCTGTGGTATTCACTGGAGGTCACGCAGGCAGTTAGTGGTCCCATGGCGCCGGCAGGTCATGATTGGAATCCAGTACCTGGGAGCCCCTCTGATAAGATGGATCATGCATCTTGGGCACAAGAAATTTCGGGGTCCTGACTGAAAGACGTTTCGTTTCAGTACCTGTTTTACCTGGGGGACACCTCAGGTCAAAGCGGCTGTAATTTCTTTAACTGGGGATGCGGGCCTTGTGTTCAATTTCAGATGGGTGCTTCTATTCCCAAGCTCAAGTCTCCATTAAAATGTATGCTGGAAAATTGGGATCACTTTAGCACACAGTCTTTAAAGATGAAGTGGCTTGTTTTTCTCTGCCAAACAGCATGGCCAAATTACCTTCTGCCAAATGGAAAATCTAACCCCCAAAGGGGAGGGAAGAAAACCCAACAGTTTTCCTTGAGTGATTGTGGGAGGCTTAAGGAAGTACACCCCCTGTCACCGGACTCCATAGAGGGTCAGTTAATACTAAAAGACAAGTTTATTACTTATTCAGCAGCAAATATCAGGAGGAAGCTCCAGTAGCTGGGTTTGGGACCAGAGCAGAGCCTAGAATCTTTACTGAACCAGGCAACCTTGGTGTTTTATAATACAGACTGGTAGGAACGGCTGAAAGAAATTCGAGATATCAGCCTTAGTCATGACTTTCAGGCAAGCAGACCCTAGGGGCTCAAATGAGGGAAAGAGTTGGGTAAGCCGCTAGTGTGGAAGAACTTGTTACCAGTGCAGCCTGAAGGGACATTTTGTAAGAAATTGTCCCCGGAGGAATGGACCACCATCTTGTCCATGCCTGCTGTGCCAAGGGAATCACTGGAAAGCACACTGTACCAGGGGATGAAGGTTTCCAGGGCCTGAGATGTCTGACCAGATGACCCAATGGCAGGACTGAGGGTTCCCGGAGCAAGTACCAGCCTGAGCTGTCACCCTCACAGAGCCCCAGGTAAAGCTGACCATAGAGGTCCAGGAAGTCAGTCTTCTCCTGGACACTGCATGGCCTTCTCAGTATTTCTCTCCTGCCATGGAGACTTGGTGCTTGTTAATTCTCTCCCCTCAGACCCTCCCTCTCGAGGCCCATCCTCGGAAGGACCATTTTCGGTCATTCTGTCCACTCCAACGGCAGTTAAGGTATTGGAAATAGACTGATGGATTCATCACACTTTGGTGAAGCCTTGGATACCCCCTGAGGAAAGTCACAGACCCTGCACTCCACAGCCTGAAGTTCCAGGAGACAACCCCTCATATCCCTGCGAGCCTTTAGAGGATATACATCTGCTTTTCCAACAAGATCCTCAGGGAAGTAACCACTCATGTCTAAGTTGTATCCTGGCATTAACAGGACTATAGCCCTCAACTTTCCTATCTCTCGAACTACAAGTATCCTTTTCATAGTGGGAAGGAAATTTGCCTGTTTCTAGGAAAAATGCTGCTATTTTGTAAACCAAACGATAAGGTCACAAATAATCCTGCCGCTGGAACCCTGGATGTCCTTGGCTCTTGAGCTCTATTGTGGACCTCTAGATGAACCTGCACCCCTGAAAAGCTCCCCTCTGGAGGAAACCTCAACTGTGGGGTCCCTTCTATGCCCCATTTCAGCAGGAAGTAGTTAAAGAGGACCGACGCCCATGTTCTAACAGAAGTTGGACTTTCCTGTTCAGAGGGAGGGAGTGAGGGAAGGTGTGGGCATAGTTTTAAGAGCAAGAATTTCCCAGCGCCATGCCCCCTCTCATCTCTCTCCATCCGGGAGATTTAACGGTTTATGTTTGAATTTCGAGGGCGCCGGAAGAAACTAAGAGTCAGTCACTCCAGTGGAAGTTCTAAGGAACTCCTTTCACTGGCCAAGGGTCTTGGAGAAGGTGGGGGTTCCTTCCAGGTTAAAAGTCCCCTTCTTCCACACCCCTTCGACCTCCATGTTCCGGTCCCCTTCCACCAACACTCTCGTGGAAGCCATCTTTCTCTCTCCTGGATTTCCCCTCTGGGGTCCCCTTCCACACTCTCTCGTGGAAGCCTGTCTTCTCCTCCTAAACTCCATCTCTCTCTATTCCCTTCCACTCAGTATGGAAGCTGCTTTCCTCCCCTGGATCCCATCTTTGTGGATGCTCTCACTCAGCATGAGAGTTAGCTGTTTCTTTCTCTCTCCTCCTGTTTCTCCCTCTCTCTAAATAAGTCACTTTCTACAAACACTTGAGTCTGGCATTTACTGTGCACTGTGCCGTGGTCTCTCTCTCATTCTTGAGAGGACAGGAGGCCAAGAACCTGGAGAAACAGCCTCTCAGGGGAGCTGAGGGCACCCTGAACCCCAATATTGCACTCCTGTGGTCTTTATGCTCTTTGTCAACTTCCTGCACTCCCGTAGGTTCCATCTATCAGATCTTTAGTAACAGTTAGAAGCACGTGCTCTGGGGACAGATAAACCAGGGTACAATCTCTGCTCCACCACTTCTAGCCCACTTACTATCTGGTTGAAATTTGGTGAGCTCTCTAATCTCTCTGGCCCTCAGTTTCATCATCTGCAATAGGACACAACCAACCATAACCTCACAGAGGTATTAAGATTAAATTAGAAAACATATATCACAGAGTTGGCAAATGGCCCCGTTTCTGGCGTATGTTTAGTGCTCAGTAAATGTTGGTTTTACTCATCTCCTTTGCTATAAATCCATTTCAAATATATCCCTGTTGTGGGAGGGAAACATTACACACTGGGGCCTGTCAGGGGTGGGGGTCAAGGGGAGGGAGAGGAATAGGACAAATACCTAATGCATGAGGGGCTTAAAACCCAGATGACAGGATGGTGGGTGGGGCAAAGCACCATGGCACATGTACACATATGTAACAAACCTGCATGTTCTACACGTGTATCCCAGAACTTATATATGTACACTTTTATAAAATATATTTATTTAAGATGAAACATCTTAAAATATATTTTATATACATGAAGATTTTATATATATATATCTTTCTCCCTGTTGTGAGAGGTACTCCTCCATCAGACCTGAGCATCTGGCTGGATATGCCAAGAATGTAAGACCCTGTTGTTCTTACCTGGGCTGTTTCTGCAGCTGTGTTTGCAGCCAACATTGAGAGATAAGACAATGACTTCCCCTGGACCAATATCCGGCCTGCTTCTGCTTGCTGTAAAAGCAGTTCCCTGAGCCCCGTGCTCTTTTCCTCCCATGCAAGGCACTGCACGAGCAGGCAGCTGTTGAAACCTCTCTGTGGCACCCTGTGGATCTGGATGGAGAAATGAGGCAAACCAGGAACATGCTGCTTGCTATGCCGTGAGTAATACATCACCCTTTGTCTCTGACCCAGGACTCTCATCTCTCCTGGCAGAATCCATGAAGTATTAATAGGGTAGCTCACCAGCTTGCAAGTAACAAAAACATCCTAAGCACTTCACAAAATCCCAACTCCCAATTCTTCACTTCTCCCTGTATTCACACACTTTGCACTGATTTTCCAGCAACTTCTATTGAGAGATGGGGCCTGCTTTACGCCCCATTGAGTCTGCGCTGACCTAAGCCTAGTTGAACTTTGAAACACTGCATAGAGAATGTCCAGAGCCATTGCAGTCTCCTCTCAGTCTCTCAGAACCAAGTCTGTGCCGTGTGAATAGCCGGGTGCCTCCTGGAGGCCGAGAAACACATGGAGAAAAGTCCAGGTGTTACAGCTGAGGCCATCCTAGATCAACCTGAAGCTGTTGAAGCCCCAAACAACTGAATAAGCTGAGCCAGGATCAGCAAAGCTGCCCGCCTGACCCACAGCTGCTCATGTACCAAGAGTGATCCCATCCCCCTGCAGAAGAACCAGCCAACTGTCTCACAGACTTGCTAGGTATCATAAACCCTTATTGCTCTAAACCAACGGGTCTTGAGGTGGTTTGTACTCAGCAATTGCTACTATGCAATCTTCGTTTTTACTCTCTTGAGTTTGAAGGGTTTCTGTGAGAGAAACATGGAAACTCACACCTTCTGAGACCTACTATGTGCCAGGGACATGACTCCATTACATGATCTTACCACCTTTAAGTAGAGATTATTATTCCCGTTTTACAGATAGGAAAACCAAGCCCCAGAGAGGAAGAGCATTGGCCCCAAAGCACAACCAAAATTCCAGAGCAGATACACCTGTGGTTCCTCTGCCCCGAGGCTCCAGCTGGACCCAGAGTTGAAGGGACTCACGTGCATGATGTTCACGCTCTTGTTGAAAATTGCCACATAGGGCTTGAGGATGTTGAAGTGGAAGGTGGGCGTCTAAAACAAAACATAATAAATATATATAAATAAACAAATAATTTTCATTTGCAATTCTGAGTGTGGCAAGAAGAGTGAACTGTGGCCCCGTGACGGGCACGCACTTTAGAGTTCACAGTGTGCTCTCTCGGAAACTGGTTTAGCCAAAGTGGTGTCATCATCTCTGGCCACGCACTTTATTCAAAAGACTTGACTCAAAATGACTATTTATGGAAATCAGCTTCAACTCTAGCCTCAAAAGACAAAAACATTGTAGTTCTAAAGATATTCAAAAGAAGGTAATTAAGGTTATCAAAAAGCAATGAAGGGCCAGGCACCATGTCTCACACCTGTAATCCCAGCACTTTGGGAGGCTGAGGCAGAAGGATCGCTTGAGTTCAGGAGTTTGAGACCAGCCTGGGCAACATAGTGAGACCCTGTCTCTACGAAAGAATTTTAAAAATTAGCTGGGCATGGCGGTCTGTGCCTGTTGTCCCAGCTACTCCAGAGGTTGGAAGTGGACGATGACTTGAGGCCAGGAGTTTGAGGTTGCAGTGATCCAGGACTGCACCACTGCACTCAGCCTGGGTGGCAGGGACAGCTTTCATCTCTGAAAGAAAAATAAAGGAAGCAAGGAAGAGCTGCTCCTCCAAATACTCCCACGTCATTTGGGGCAGTTACAAGATTCCAGAAAACATGGAAAACCTACCCTGAGTACGTTTTTGGATGTATGCTTATAAGAAAACAAATCTCTTTAATTAACTCATAGAAAGACTAAGAGGAAAGGATCCTAGGGGACATGTGGTTTTACTTCCCTATTTTATTTACTTACTTAGATGGAGTCTCACTCTGTTGTCCAGGCTGGAGTGCGGTAGCATGATCTTGGCTCACTGCAACCTCCACCTCCCAGGTTCAAGAGATTCTCCTCCCTCAGCCTCCCAAGTAGCTGAGATTACAGGCACCGGCCACCATGCCCAACTAATTTTTGTATTTTTAGCAGAGATGGGGTTTCACCATGTTGGCCAGGCTGGTCTCAAATTCCTGTACCCGCCTCGGCCTCCCAAAGCGCTGAGATTACAGACATGAGCCACCTTGACCGGCCCCTTAATACTTATTCCTTCTAATAACATTGATTGTGTGCCTACTATGTGCAATTACTAGATTAGGTTCTGAGAATGAACAAGATGAGACTCCTGCCATAGGGAGCTTCTGTTCTGATCCGGCGTGAGTTTGGGAGGAACATGCAAACAAGCAGTTCAATAAATCACAGGCTGATTTTTGCGTGTGATATGTGCTTTGAGAGAACCAGGCAGGACAAGGCAGTGCAGAGGAGGATGTGCCCCTTCACAGGATGAGGGAGAATTTCTCCACAGAGGTGTGTGTGAGCTGAGGTCTGAAACAGGCGAAGATTCCAGCTGTGGCGGGAGGTGTGGGAAGTCCATTTCGGGCAGGGAAGAGCGTGTGCAATGGTCCTGAAGGGGGAAACCGCTTGGCATTTACAGGAGCAGAAAAGAAGCCCAGATGCCCGATGCAAATGAGCAAGAGGAAAAGAATAGAGGTGGCAGGCAGCGTCGGGTCATGCCAGGATTGGTTGGCTTTTTAAAGAGACATGGTCTCACCCTGTCCCCCAGGCTGGAGTGCAGTGGGGCAATCACAGCTCCCCGCAGCCTCAACCTCTCCTGGGTTCAAGGGATTCTGTCATCTCAGCCTCGCAAGTAGCTGGGACTACAGGCATAAGCCCCACCAGGCCTGGCTAATTGTTTTTTCATTATTAGAGACGAGAATCTTGCTGTGTTGCCTCGGTGGGTCTCAAACTCCCGCACTCAAGTGATTCTCCCATCCAGCCTCAAAAAGCACTGGAATTACAGGTTTGTACACTATATCTGGCCAAGATTGGGGGCCTTAAAATGCTCTACTTTTAATTTTTGTGGGTACATAGCAGGTGTATATATTTCTGGGGTACATGAGTGTTCTGGTACAGTCATGCAATGTGTTACAGTCACATCGGGGTAAATGCAATACCCCTCACCTACGCACTTGTGCTTTCTTTGTTTTACAAACAATTCAGCTACACTCTTTTCCCTGTTTCTTTCTTTCTTTTTCTTTCTTTTTTTTTTTTTGAGATGGAGTGTAGCTCTGTCTCTGGGCTGCAGTGCAGTGGTGCAATCTCGGCTCACTGCAACATCCGCCCCACCTCCCCCAGGTTCAAGTGATTCTCCAGCCTCAGCCTCCTGAGTAGCGAGGACTGCAGGTGCATGCCCCCAAGCCTGGATAATTTTTGTATTTTTAGTAGAGACAGTGTGTCACCGTGTCAGGCTGGTCTCGAACTCCTGACCTCAGGTGATCCTCCTGCCTCAGCCTCCCAAAGTGCTGGGATTACAGGCATACGCCGCCACTCCAGCCTCTTTTAGCTATTTAAAAATATACAATAAATTATTGTCTACCATTGTAACTCTGTTGTACTACCAAGTACTACATCTTACTCATTCTAACTGTATTTTTGTACCCGTTAACTATCCCTGTGCACCCCCTCCAGCCCACCACCCTCCCCAGCCTCTGGTAACCATCATTCTACTCTCTATTTCCATGAGGTCAATTGCTGTAATTTTTAGCACCCACGAATGACTGGGAGCATGTAAAATTTGTCTGTGTCTGGCTTATTTTAGTTAACGTATCTACATATAATGTATATACACACATATCTACATATTTATTTATAGTATACTGATTAAAAGGTAAGTTCTTAATGCCCCAATGAAAGAGAATGGCAGGCTCACACTTGTAATCCCAGCACAGCGGGAGGTTGAGGGGGAAGGATCACTTGAGCCCAGGAGTTTGAAACTGGCCCGGGAAACACGGTGAGACCCAGTCTCTACAACAAATATAAAAATTAGACGGGCATGGCGGCTTGTACCTAGGGTCCCAGCTACTCAGGAGGCTGAGGTGGGAGGATGACTTAAGCCAAGAAGGCAGAGGTTGCAGTGAGCTGAGATCACACCACTGCACTTCAGCCTGAATGACAAAGCAGAAACTTGACAAAAAAAAAAAAAAAAAAAAAAAGAAAAAGAAAAAAATTGGTATCCCAGAAAATTTTAAAATATCTATTCACAAATGTATATAATCATAGTATATTAATCAAAAAGTAAATTCTTAATACTTCATGGCAAGTGAACAGCAGGCCACGGATGACGGCTCATGCTTGTAATCTCAGCACGTTGAGAGGCCCAGGCAAGAGGACTGCTTGTGTCCACAAGTTTAAGACCAGCCTCAGCAGCAGAGCGAGGACCCACCTCTCAGACAAATCAGACATGAGTCAGGGATGGCGGCAGACGCCTGTGGTCTAAGCTGCTCAAGATGCTGACTTGGGAAAGTGAGTGGAGGCCAAAAGGCCACGGCTGCCATGGAGCCACGATCACACAACGACACTCCAGCCTGGGTGACAGAGCAAGACCCTAAGGAAAAAAGATTAACTGTAGAAATATAAAAAAGGAAGACATGAAATGAGATGCTACCACATCCAGGGCAGAGACAAACAGCCCAAGCAGAGGCCCGTTCCCCTCCGATCGCCCAGAAGACAAGAAAACCATGAGACACTAAATAAGAGACGTCACTGTAAAAAGACACAGGCAGAATTTACTACAAATCTGTCGAAAATACACTCTCCAGGTTAAAAGTAGAGACAGGTGTTCAGCCAAGGCACACTGCCGAAAAGTGAACAAATGAGAGTCCAGGGAAGCTTTGGGCTTTTTGATGCTGTTGAGGATCTAAGGCCGGTAGAGCTGGATCCGGAGGAGGCCACTGTGAGGCAAGCACAGGGCAGAAAAAACCACGAAGAGGCAGGAGATGAGCCTGGGGGGGCCGTGGTGGGCACAAGCTGGTACAGGAAAGGCCGCCATGAAAAAACAGGTGAATCGAGAGGCAGATGTGACACAGAGGATGTGGCTGAAGGGCCACAGGGAGGCAAACGCAAGGCCTGCCAAAATGGCTGAAAAACAGGTAGTAACAGGGCCAGAAAAGGCCCGCGTAGGGAACAGCTGGGCCGAAGAGGCTGTGGCCAGGCAGGAGCTGGGTCTGTCCAGGCCACCAGGAGGCCGACGGAAGGCCTTGAAAGCCCGACTTGAAGAAGACTAAAGTCTGCAGAGGCTGCTGGGAGCTGGGCAGGAGCTGGCACAGACGTGGTTGTTGTGAGGCGGGACCTGAGCCTGTAGACCCAGCGAGGAAGAAGAGCTGGGCCTGGGGAGGCCGCCGTGAGGGAGGCAGAGGCCGAGCCTGGAGAGCCGGACGGGAGGCAGGAGCTGGCCCCGCCCTGGAGGGGCCCACGTCAGAAAGTTTTGCGCCCGGAGAGGATGCTGGGAGGGCAGGAGCTGGGCCTGTGACGCAGCCGGGGGGAAGAGCTGGGCCCGGAGAGGACGCCGAGAGGCAGCACCTGGGCCTGGAGAGGCCGAGACAGGCGTGAGCTGGGCCCGGAGGGGCTGCCAAAACACTTCCAAGAACTGTGCCTGGAAGGTGGGTGTGAGGAACGAGCTGGGCCTGCAGAGGCCACTGGGACGCAGGAGCTGGGCCTGCAGAGGCTGCCGAGAGGCAGGAGCCTCCCTCAGGGAGGCATGAGATGTGTCTAAAGAGGCCGTCGGAAAGGCAGGAGCTGGGTTTGTCCACGCTGCCACCAGGCAGGCAGGTGGGCAGAGATGGCCGGGGGTGGGAGGGGGGCGGCCAACGTCAAGGGCAAGAGCTGGGCCTGGAGAGGCTGTCAGCCAGGAGCTGGGTCTGTCCAGGCCGCCGCGAGGCCAAAGGTGGGCCTGGAATGCCCGACTTGAGGAAGGCTGTGGCCTACGGAGGCTGCCGGGAGCTGGGCGGGAGCTGGGCCAAACGTGGTTGTTTGAGGCAGGAGGTGGGCCTGTGACGCAGCCAGGAGGAAGAGCCGGGCCCGGACAGGCTGACTGGGAAACGTTCTGGGCCTGGAGAGGACGCCAGAAAGCCAACGCTGGGCCTGGAAGGGCCGCCGGGAGGCACCAGCTTGTCCTAAAGAGGCCACTGGGAGGCTGCATGCAGGAGCTTTGCCTGGAGAGGCTGCCAAGAGGCAGGAGCTGGGCCTAAAGAGCCCAGCGTGAGGCAAGTGCTCAGCCTGGAGCGGCCGACTTCAGGAAGATTCCGGCCTGGAGAACGTGTCAGGGGCAGGAGCGGGGCCTGGCAGGGCTGCTGAAAGGCAGGAGCTTGGAGTGTGGGTGCTGCAGTGAGGCAGGTGCTGGGCCTGGAGAGGCCGATGGGAGGCAGGATTTGGACCTGGAATAGCAGACTTGAGAAAGTTGTCTGGTGAGGCCACCAGGATGCAGGAGCTGGGCCTGAAGAGGCACCTCGAGGAAGTTTTGGGCCTGGATAACCTGTCAGAGGACAGGGGCTGGGCCTGCAGGGTCCATGTGAGCTGGACCTAATGAGGTTATGTGAGGCAGGACCTGGGCCTGTCAGCGCTGCCAGGAGGCAGGTGGAAACTTGTTCAGGGAAGATCTCCGTGAGGCACAAGCTGGGCCTGCAGAGGCCACTGGGAGACAAGACCTGGGCTGGAGAGGCCACTGTCACTCAGGAGCTGGGCCTGTCCAAGCCATTGGGAGGCTGAAGGTGGGCCTGGAGAGCTTGACTTGGGGCAGTTTGGGGCCTAAAAAGGCCACCAGGAGCTAGGCGGGAGCTGAGCCGAGAGAGGCTGTTGTGAGGCATGCGCTGGCCCTCTAGGCACAGCTGGGAGGGAGAGCTCGGCCTTGAGAGGCCGACTTGGGGACACTTTGGGCCCAGATAAGCCACCCAGAGGCAGGAGCTGGCACTAAAGAGGTCATTGTAAGGGAGGGGCTGGGCCTGCACGAGCTGCCAGGAGGCAGAAGCTGGGCCTCAAGAGTCCGCTGTGAAACAGGAGCTGGGTCTTGGAAGGTGGTCGTGAAGCAAAAGCTGGCCCTTGGGAGGCCGATGAGAGGCAGGAGCTGGGCCCGATGTGGTCGGCTTGAGAACATTCTGGGCCTGGAGAGAAGGCTGGGAGGCAGGAGCTGGGCCTAAAGAGGCCATCGTCCTGATGAACCTGGGCCTGTGGAGGCTGCCGTGAGGCAGTGTCTCATCTGCAGAGACGACCATGAGGTGGGGTATGGGCCTAAACAGACCATTGTGAGCCGTGAGCTTGGCCTATACAGGCCAACTGGAAAAAGTTCTGGGTCTGGAGAGGCTGCCGGCAGGCAGGAGCGGAGCCAAAAGATTCAAGCACATTACATTTATTGGGCACTTTATTTCCATTATTACATTGTAATATACAATGAAATAATTTTATTTTTTTGAGAAGGTGTTTCACTCTTGTTGCCCAGGCTGGAGTACAATGGTGTGATCTTGGCTCACTGCAACCGCCACCTCCCAGGTTCAAGCAATTCTGCTGCCTTGGCTTCCCAATTAGCTGGGATTACAGATGTCCACCACCATGCCTGGCTAATTTTTTGTATTTTCAGTAGAGACAGGGTTTCACCATGTTGGCCAGGCTGGTATCAAACTCCTGAATTCAGGTGGTCCACCCACCTTGGCTTCCCAAATTGCTTGGATTACAGGCATGAGCCACTGCACCCAGTGAGAGATTTATTTCCTATACAGGGTTGCAGCCTGCAGGGTAGCCCTTCTAACGGGCTGGGAAGCATAGACTCCAGCCAGAAGCCAGAAGGGACGCTTCAAGGGAGAGGTAAAGGAAACAGTAATTTATGCTGCGTGGCATGGCCAAGCACACACATTTAATGAGCTCTAGGAGGAGCCACGAATATTTATGAAAAGAGAAATGTGTGCAGTCACAGTTGAGGTTCTCACTCCTTCATGGGTCCCCTGCACAAAAAATGGCAGTGTTAGCATGATCCCAGGGTGACGTTTTCAGTTCTCTGACATTAAAAGGTGAAGCAGAGGACATGAAAACTTGCTCTGTGCATCCTCTGTGTACTGGCCAGAACCTGTCTGTCATGGGTGGTCTCTTATGAGGCAAGAAAGGAGAGACAGCTTCGGGCAGTTGGTTGATATCAGCGGTGGAGTCTTTTGAAAGGTCTGGTTTTTCTTAAATCCCTTGCTGAGGTGTCTGTTCAGATTTCTGTGCATCTGTCGTTGGGCTGTTTTACCTAGTTTTAAGATTTTTTTGTATATTGAACACAAATTCTTTCTCAGAACTGTATTTTGCAAATATTTTCTTTCAATATGTGACTATTCTCTTAACAAGATCTTTTCCAGAGTATACTCTTTTAATATTTAAAAAATCTACTTAATTCTTTGTTCTTTGTGTATTGACACTTTGTGTTGCTTGTTAAAATTCACTGCCAAACGCAAAGGCTTTTATTCTATGTTTTCTTCTAGAAATTGAATAGCTTTGCATTTTTAGTGTAAAGATGATTTTGAGTGATTATTTGTATAAGTTGTAAAGTTCTCACCCACATTCATTTCATTTCCTATAGTTTCCACTGAATCGTTCCTTCACTACTTTTGGGAAAGACACAGGATCGTGTGCTCTGTTAGAGTAGGTAGGTAGCTAGACACGAACATGATGGGGAGGCTCACCTGGAGGGACCATCAACAATGTATATATTCATGGCATCTCTAACGCTGGAGTGGATGGGCTCTTGTCAGTTGTGGGTAGGAGGAAGAACAGGTACCTGTGCAGAAGGAAACACCCTAGAACTCCTC
>NW_022438157.1:0-18014 GCF_009761245.1 Sapajus apella | reverse complement strand
AGGACATCATCTTGTTCTTTTTCATGGCTGTATAGTATTCCATGGTGCCAGTTCATTGCCACACCAAGTCACAATAGTCACAATAGCAAAGACGTGGAAGCAACCTAAATGCCCCTGTGTTCATTCGCTGAGGATAATGGCCGCCACGTCTATCCGTGTTCCCACAAAGAACATGATCTTGTTCTTTTTCATAGCTGTATAGTATTCCATGGTGTCTGTTCATAGCAACAGTAACTCACAGTAGCAGAGACACGGAAGAGGCCTAAACGCCCGTTGATGATACACAAGATAGTTCTCTTTTTAAGTTTCTGAGGAGTCTCCACACTGTTGTCCGTGATATCTGTACTAATTTGGACTCCCAGCAACTACAGTTAATTGCAATGTATCACATTCTTAAAAACAGCTAAGAGAACACATTACATGTGTTCTCACCCGGCAAAAAGTCACGGGTAAATATGTGAATGGATACGTTTGAGCATGACCTGCTCTCAACCATTGTCACAGTGGGAACATACCCTGAGTGTCATAAATACAATTTTTATTTGTCTAATTAAAAATACTAAATTGGGCCAGACACAGTGGTTCTCACCTGTCATCACAGCAATTTCGGAGGCCGGGGTGGGTGGATCGTGAGGTCAGGAGTTCGAGACCAGCCTGGCCAACATGGAGAAACCCCGTGTCTACTAAAAATACAAAAAATGAGCCGGGTGTGGTGGTGGGTGACCTGTCATCCCAGCTATTCGAGAGGCTGAGGCAGGAGAATCGCTGGAGCCCGGGAGGCGGAGGCTGCAGGGAGCCGAGATTGTCCCACCGCACTCCAGCCTGGGCGACGGAGCGAGACCCCATGTCAGAAAATAAAAGAATAAATTGCAGGGGTGAGACCGGGTGGATGAGAGAGGACCCACTGACGTTTCTCAGGGTGTGTTTTGGAGGGTCCCAGTCTGCTCTGCACAGCACCTTGGGGAGGCCGAGGCGGGTGGATCACGAGGTCAGGAGTTCGAGACCACCCCGGCCAACACGCTGAAACCCCGTCTCTACTAAAAAATCCCCAAAATCAGCCGGTGGTGGCGGGCGCCTGTCACCCCAGCACCTCGGGAGGCCGAGGCAGGAGAATCACTTGAACCCGGGAGGCGGAGGTTGCGGCGAGCTGAGATCTCACCACTGCCGTCCGGCCTGGGCGACAGAGTGACACTCCGTCTCGAAGACACATAGTAGTAAATCCTCCAAGACTGTGTGTCCAATCACCGTAATAATCCTCCTCCGCGTCTGTGGATGTGGGGGGGCCTTTTTGCAAAAAGTTACAGGTTTCCCCCCCCGTCCCTGTACCATTCAGGGCGAGGAGAGCTTTCCCTCACGCCTGTCAAAATCAATCGCGTCCTACGCAGCCGAACATAATCTCGGATTTCCAGCGGAATCAGCCTCCTTTAACCAGGAACATGCCCGCAGTGAAGAGGTCTGTGTTTTCATTTTTTTTTTTTTTTAATCATGCCTAATTAGTTTTTTTTTTTTTTTTTTTTTAATCACGCGTACAAAAAGCCAGCCTCCCCGGATGCATAATTTATGATGTGCGGGAGCTGGTGTCAGAAATCAAATGTAGTAAATTAAAAATAACAAGTTTGAGACCGGTGATTCAATTAAAAGCCCAGAAAACATTGGATGATGCATAATTGAGCGTTTCCACGCCGACGCCGCCTGACAGCCTTTTCGGGGCGGACGGAGGATCGCGTTGAAGCTGTCAGGGGTGTTTCAATCCGTCGTGTAAGAAAAATTAGAAAACAAAGATGATATTTATTGTGAACTTGCAGCGCTGGAAAATCACTCAGAGAGGTCTTTAGCTGCAGGGATTTACAGGGCCAGGGTTTGGTTTACGCGGAGGTTACGGACATCAGAGGCTTGGATGGGTGGGAGGGAGGGTCCCCTGTGGGGATGCCAGAACGTTTTCTGCAGGGACACAGGCTGCCCGGAGCCAGAACAGACTGGAACGTACCAGAACAGACCCTGATACACGTCCCCGGGTCCTCTCATCCACCCCCTCTCACCTCTGCAATGTCTCTTTTATTATGATTCTTTTTTGACACAGACTCTTGGTCTGTGGACCAGGCTGGAGTGCGGTGGCGAGATCTCGGCTCACGGCAGCCTCCGCCTTTTGGGTTCAAGCGATTGTCCTGCCTCAACCTCCCAAGTAGCTGGGATGACAGGCGTGTCCCACCAACCCGGGCTAATTTTTGTATTTTTAGTAGAGACGGGGTTTCGCCGTGTTGGCCAGGCTGGTCTCGAACTCCTGACCTCGTGATCCGCCCGCCTCGGCCTCCCGAAGTGCTGGGGTGACAGGCGTGAGCCACCGCGCCTGGTCCTGAAATTTGTCTTCATCGTGCTAAGGAGAATTTTTTATTGCATTTTAGGTTTTGGGGTACATGTGAAGAACATGCAGTATTGTTACATAGGTACACGCGTGGCAGTGTGATTTGCTGCCTTCCTCCCCTTCTCCTATATCTGGCATGTCTCCCCATGCTATCTCTCCCCACCTCCCCACCCCCCACTGTCCCTCCCCCATTTCCCCCCAACAGACCCCAGTGTGTGACGCTCCCCTCCCTGTGTCCATGTGTTCTCATTGTTCAACACCCGCCTATGAGTGAGAACATGCGCTGTTGGATTTTCAGTTCTCGTGTCAGTTTGCTGAGAATGATGGTTTCCAGGCTCATCCATGTCCCTACAAAGGACACGAACTCATCCTTTTTGATGGCTGCATAATATTCCATGGTGTGCATGTGCCACATTTTCCCTGTCCAGTCTATCATCGATGGGCATTTGGGTTGGTTCCAGGTCTTTGCTATTGTAAACAGTGCCTCAATGAACATACATGTGCATGTGTCCTTATACTAGAATCATTTGTACACACATGCCATAGTGGTTTGTACTCTCTACCCCCCTGTCACCTACATCAGGCATTTCTCCCAGTGTTTTCCCTCCCCAGACTACCTGTCCCTGCACTGTCCCTCCCCTAGCCCCCCCCCCCCCCAACCTACCCCAGTGTGTGCTGCTCCCCTCCCCGTGTCCATGTGATCTCATTGTTCAACACCCGCCTATGAGTGAGAACAGGCGGTGTTTGATTTTCTGTGCTCGTGTCAGTTTGCTGAGAATGATGGTTTCCAGGTTCATCCATGTCCCTACAAAGGACACGAACTCATAGTTTTTGATGGTTATTTTTCGAGTCTGGAAGTTTGAGACCCACATAGCTGACATAGTGAGACCCTCTCTGTCTCTATAAAAATTAAAAAAAAAAGTTCATCAGCTGGTGTGAGCATTCTCGTAGGAGCTGAACTCACCAAAAACTTCCAACTCACCAAAAACTTCCAAGTCACCAAAAACTTCCCGTAGGAGCTGAACTCACCAAAAACTGACTCACCAAAAACTTCCATTTCCACATCCAGATGGCTTCACCACCCCCCCTACTGTTACCACAACCAATCAACGACCCCAACTTAGAGCCCTTCATGAACCCTTTAAAAACCCCAGTGCAGAACCCCTCAGGAACACGGACGTCAGATGCTCCTCTTGTCTCCTCACTCTGCACCTTGCAAAGATTGAAGTCTTTGTCTGATGCAAAGGTTGCTCTCTTTGGTGCCCTGGTCTGTTCATGATCCGTTTTAAAACTCCAGGCCATACAGGCGTGGTGGCTCACGCCTGTGATCCCAGCACTTTGGGAGGCCGAGGGTGAGCAGATCACGAGGTCAGGAGTTTGAGACCAGCCTGGCCAACCATCGCTATTAAAAATGCCAAAAATAATAATAATAATAATAATTAGACAGATGTGGTGGGAGCTGCCTGTAATCCCAGCTACGTGGGAGGCTGAGGCAGGAGAATTGCTTTCTGCATGTTGGCCAGGCTGGTCTCGAACTCCTGACCTCAGGTGATCCACCTGCCTTGGTGTCCCAAAGTGCTGGGATTACAGGTGTCAATGACAGTGCCCGGTCCAGTTCACCGTTTTTAAACACCTGGAGTGTGTGATGTGCTGTGCAAACAGTAATATGAGGAAGAATACCTGGTGTGGCATATATCACCATTTATTTCTGTTCTGTTTTATTTCTGTCAGTAAGATTTTGCAGGTACCCAACTAGGGATGTATACCTCGGTCAGATTTTTTTCTTTCATATGACATTTTCATGCTATTATAAATATTAGATGTTTATGCTGTTATACTATGGTTAAATGTATTTTATACTCATAAATAAATATAAATTTTACATTATAATATGCTATTATACATTATATATGAAAGTGTATATAAATTATATATAATAAAAGTTTATATAAATTTTATATATAAGTTTATATATGTTATAGATAAGTTTATATATAAAAAGTATATATTTATAAACTTTATATATAATAAAAGTTCATATAAACTTTTATTTTTTATAGTTTTATATAATAAATATAATAATATAAAAGTTTGATTATACATGCCTCACACTACATAATATTTTATATTTATTTTTTACTATATAAAAAGTTTATATAAATCTTTATTATATATAATGTAATGTATATATAATCAAACTTTTATAATATATAAAATACACTTTATTATACATAAATTAAACTTTTATTATATATAATACACTTTTATTATATATAAGACTTATTATACATAATAAGCTTTTATGATATATAAATAATAAACTTTTATTTTAAATTCGGAGGACATGTGCAGGTTTGTTAGATAAGTAAACTTCTGATTTTTTCACCCAGGTACTAAGCCTAGAACCCATGACTTTTTTCTGATATTTTCTCCCTGAGTTTTGCTATCACTTTATACAAACAGAAATAGTATTTTATTCTACATTATCTGAATGTAAATGTTATTATATGTGTTTACAAAATTAATTCTTTGTTGCCAGCATGTATAACTCCAATGGAGCCTTTAGGTTGATTTTTGTATCCAATGACATTGCTTTTTATTTTTATTTTTTTAAACCTTCTGAACAAATGACATTCTTAACTCCGTCATAAATTTTAATTATTTACCTGTAATTTTTTAACGTTTACACACACAGATTTGTATTTTGTTTAAGGAGGGGCAATTTCATTTTTTCTTTTTTCCCTTTTTTTTTTTAATGCACTGGTGCAATCTCGGCTCACTTTCTGGCCCCAGCCTTCCAGGTACCTTGGATGACAGGTGAGCCCCACCGTGCCCAGGTCATTTTATTTTTATTTTATGGAGAGAGGGGGTCTCTTTACCTCTCCGTTTAGGGGCAGGGTGGACGGTACCGTATTTTGCCAATTTTTGCTTTTGGAAGAGTGCCTTCCTTCAACCCACTGGGGAGTGTATGTGAGGCTGGTTATTCATCGAATCTTTCCCATTCTTTTGATTTTTTAAAAGAAACAGCGTGGCTGGATGTGGTGGCTCGTGCCTGTAATCCCAGCACTTTGGGAGGCTGAGGCGGGCGGATGGCTTAAGGTCAGGAGTTCGAGACCAACCTGGCCAACGTGGTGAAAGCCCGTCTCTGATAAAATCCAAAAATGAGCCGGGCATGGTGGCGGGCACCTGTAATCCCAGCTGCTCGGGAGGCTGAGGCAGGAGAATCGCTTGAACCCGGGAGGCGGAGGTTGCGCTGAGCCGAGATTGAACCGTTCCACTTGGCCTGGGCCAGAAGAGCGAAACTCCATCTCAAAACAAAAACAAAAAGCAAAAAAGGAAGGTGAAACACGTACACAGATAACAGACAGACACCATCGCAGTGCATCAGATAATTGCTTGGAAACGCAGGTTCCCAGTTCCAAAAACTATGCCAACTCGAAGGGCGGATGGAATTCCCAAAAGGCAACATCAGACAAACTTCAAAGCCGGCAACTCTACCCACTGACAAGTACAACCGTGTTAATTAGTGACAATGCTCTTTAATCTATAAATAATTAAGTGATCACGCAGCTCCCTAGAGACGTGTTAAAAAAATATATAATAAAACATAAGAAAAGCAGGTTTTTTCACACAGACCGAGGTCCGTTTTGGCCAGGACAAAAATCTAAGCATGACCTTGGAATGCTGTTCTCAGAACAAAAAAAAAAGAAAAAAAAAAAAGAAAAGAAAAAAAGGCACATTTTACGGAGCTCACGTTAAACCGTACGCAGCTTCGGGTGGAAAATAGGTAAGTCGTTAAGTTCTTGACCAGTGGAAATCGCACACCTGCGAAGCTAGCGCGATTCACACACTCAACACAGAAAAGAAGGACTTTTAATTTATGAAAAGGTGGAGAAGAACATCTTTGAATTAAAAAAAAAAAAAAAGATCAGGCCAGGAGCAGTGGCTCATGCCTGTAATCCCAGCACTTTGGGAGGCCGAGGTGGGCAGATCACCTGAGGTCAGGAGTTCGAGACCAGCCTGGCCAGCATGGTGAAACCCTGTCTCTACTAAAAATACAAAAATGAGCCGGGCGTGGTGGAGGGTACCTGTCATCCCAGCTACTCGGGGGGCTGAGGTAGGAGAATCGCTTGAACCCTACCTCAGTGGTTGCAGTGAGCTGAGATTGCGCCACTGCACTCCAGCCTGGGCATCCGTGACCGCAAACATGTACAATTAGCACGTATGTTTTAAATAACTTCTCCCTTTTCAGTGCAAATAACTTCTTTTCTGGAAAACTGTGCACAGAAGCTCATCAAAAACACATGTGCCTTTTCACAGGACAAAAGAAAAATGCAATCTCGCCTTTTCTGAATCATCACAAGATCTGAATCAGAGGCCTCAATTTTAGGGACATTTATTTTATTTTTATTTATTTATTTTGAGATGGAGTCTCGTTCTGTTGCCCAGGCGGCAGTGCAGTGGCGAGATCTCGGCTCACTGCAACCTCCGTCTCCCGGGTTCAAGCGATTCTCCTGCCTCAGCCTCCCAAGTAGCTGGGATTACAGGCACCTGCCACCATGCAGGGCTAATTTTTGTATTTTTAGTAGAGACGGGCTCATTTACATTTTTTTAAAATTTGCAGTGAGGGACGGTGACTCATGTCTGTAACTCCAGCACTTTGGGAAACTGAGGCGGGTGGATCGTCTCAGGTCAGGAGTTTGAGACCAGCCTGGCCAACATGGTTGAAACCCCATCTCTACTAAAAATACAAAAATCAGCTGAGTGTGTTGGCGGGTGCCTGTAATCCCAGCTACTCGGGAGGCTGAGGCAGGAGAATCCCTTGAACTTGGGAGGCTGCAGTGAGCTGAGATCGTGCCACTGCACTCCAGGCTGAACAAGAGTGAGTCTCCATCTCAAAAAAAAAAAAAGAAAGAAAAAAAAGAGAAGAAATTTCCATGGAGGTGATATCTTGTGGAAGCCCAGGTCTTGCATTTTGTAAGGAAATATTCTTCTTTTTTAAATTTAATTAATTTTTTTTTTCACAAAGTGAAAGAGACACAGAGGCTGGCTCTGTCACCCAGGCTGGAGTGCAGTGACAGAATCATAGCTCCTGCCTCAGCCTCCTGAGTAGCTGGAACAACTGATGTGCACCCCCATGTCTGGTTAAGATTTTAAATTTTTGCAGAGACAGAGTCTCCCTAGGTGGCCCAGACTGGTCTTGAACTCCTGGGATTAAGCAATCCTCCCACCCTGGATCCCAAAATGCTGGGATGACGGATGTAAGCCAGTGCATGAGGCCTCCTAGAAGGAAATATTCCAGATTATTTCTGGAATCTAGAAGGAAATGTTCCAGGAAAGAGAACTTGTGTTAGATGATGGGCAAATTTTGTGGCTATAGAAACACAGCAGTCAGGCCAGATGCGGTGGCTCACACCTGTAATCCCAGCATGTTGGAAGGCTGAGGCGGGCAGATCACGAAGTCAGGAGACTGAGACCATCCTGGCCAATGTGGTGAAACTCCAACTCTACTGAAAAAAAAAAAAAAATTCGCTTGGCATGGTGGCGTGCACCTGTAGTCCCAGCTACTCGGGAGGCTGAGGCAGGAGGATTGCTTGAACCCGGGAAGCGGATGTTGCAGTAAGCTGAGATTGTGCCACGCACTCCAGCCTGGTGTCTGGTGACAGAATGAGACTCTGCCTCAATAAATAAATAAATAAACAAATAAAACTTTTCTAAATAGGTAAAGGCAAGCGGGAACACAGGAAGGAGGACATTACTTGCAAAAAAGCTTAGATCAGCAGCTTATGGGTAGAAAGTAGACAATCCCTGGGGCACCTCATTATTCTCTGGCGGTCCTCATCAGTGGTTTGTTGGAGAATGGAAGTATTCATATTTAAGAATGGAAGGCTGGCCCTGCTCAGCAGGCAAAGATGCTAACAAACCGAATGAATCCAAAGCTGCAGGATGCATGAGCTGGGTATAAAAGTGACAGGTGGGAGGGGTATCAAAAACGCCAGCCACTGCCTGCTGTCTAGACAGAGAAGCAAGGAGAGTTGTCTGTTTCAATTCCTTTCTTGCAGCTGGAATGACATAATAAATCTCAACTTGTTTTCTTTTTAGAGATGGATAATAAATAGTCATAATTCATCAAAATGATGGGCCTTGCTATTAGACATTGGGTGCATCAGAGGCTGGATATTCTCATAGACATTGGGTTTTAAGAGTGGTCTTAAAATGGGCGGGGGGGGCGGCCATGGAGTCGTGGGGCTGAGTCTTTGTGATGTCATCTCTTTCATGTGCAAATCTTTGTATCCTAATTTTTTTTTTCAGTGGCCAATGTGCATTACACAGGCTTCAAAGTCACCCTTCAAGAGATGCAGGATCTCCCAGTATACACCAATGGTGGGGATTTCTGTGCTGAATGATAGTGCACCACGGTAGAGCAGCTAGAGGCTACTCACTTCACCACCCACTTTCATATTCTATGCTCTGGAGTCCCCTGCAATCCCCTCAACAAGCATTTCCAAGATTAAGGAACAAGAAAAGATGTAGGGAGAGGGACCCGTGCTGCCTTGCACCTCTGGTCGTCAGAGAGCTGCTCGCCACAAGACCTCCAATGCCTTGGTGTGGGTTTCAAGTGCAGATAGATCCATTTAGAGAAATAAATCATACAGCTATAATCAAGCACCCAGCTTGGGTGATGAGACAGTAGCTTACATAAGGGATGATGGATGGCAGCGCGAAAGCTTCCCTGATTAATAAGGATTTTCATTTGTGCTTTTCAATGAGAAAGTCTTTAAATTAATTAAAGAGGCTTTAGGGCGGGAAGGGGTGCTTTGCCAGGTTTAGAACGCTTTGATTTTCTATGCGTATTCTCCGTGAGACACGTTATGACAAATTTGTTTTTGTAAACACCCGCTCTTGACGCTGTAAAAATCTAACCCTCATTTACGCATCTGCGTCCGGCTAAGCCATGGTGGGAGCCCCAGAGGGCCTGTCTCTCCTCATTAGGGGGCTCAAGTGGAAGCATAAGTCATTCGTCACTGTCTAACATGGGAAGACCCCCAAATGAGTCCCTGTTTCTTGAGGAACCCGCTGGAAAGGCCAAATAGGGATCGAACAAGCGCCTACGGAGCCCAGCAGGACGAGAGCTCCTGTGTGTACAGTGTAGACACAATTCCGTGTCCAATGAAAGACAAATCCGTTTCCCTTGTGTGATGGGTCTAAGGATGCGTGTTTTGGGGAGGATCCGTCAGAGCAAATCTACATTGATTGGAGGAGCTACTGATCTCAGGAACCCCCAATCTTCTTCCTGGCTTATGTTGTTATTCAGCGAAGCACAAGGTGAATGAGCTGAAGAATGCTCACGTTTTGTTCGCCAGGCCATTCCCCTGTCGTAGATATTCCCCGCATGTTGGTAGTCCCGTCGTGCATAACACACCCGCACAGGTACCTGTGGACCTTTTTTGTTGTTGTTGTGTTGCTTTGTTTTCGTTTTGAAACACAGGCTCACTCTGTCGCCCAGGCTGGACGGCAGTGGCGCAATCTCAGCTCACGGCGGCCTCCGCCTCCCGGGTTCAAGCGATGCTCCTGCCTCAGCCTCCCGAGTAGCTGGGACTACAGGCGCCCGCCACCACGCCCGGCTAATTTTGAATATTTTTAGTAGAGAGAAGGTTTCACCCTGTTGGCCAGGCTGGTCTTGAACTCCCGACCTCAGGCGATCCGCCCACCTCGGCCCCCCAAAGTGCTGGGATTCCATGCGAGACGTTTTGTTTTTAGGAGATGCAGTCTCCGTCTGTCGCGCAGGCTGGAGTGCAGGGTAACCTCCACATCCCAGAGAAAGAACGCAAAGGGCAGGCAGCATGCGGTTTCTGGAATAGGCTGGAGCTTCTGCTGGGTGAGGTGGACACACACCTGTGGGTGCATTTGGACAGTGGGGAACTCTCCCCTCGTCCCAGAAACCCACAAAGATGCTGCTTATCCCAAACATTGTTCCCGCCGACTCCACAGGTCAACGGCACGCCGTGCGTTCCCCACCAAAGTGACATCGGCCAATTACGATTTCAAATCCAATGCTTTCCCCAGGGGTGGAACTCAACACGGGAAAACAGTTTAATGCTCAGTTCCTGTAATCGTTTACATCTGGGGCTCTTCACGACGCCGACTGTGGCTTCCAAGAAATGTGGGCCGCACTGTGTCTTGTTTAATAATGATTTAGACGCTTAAAATAAATGTTTTCCTTTTGGGGTTCCGTGTCTGCGTGTCTCCCAGCGCCTGGGAGGACGCCCTGTCTCTTCAGCGGCGTTTACGGAGCTGGTCGGCGTGAGTCATTCACAAAATTCTCAAATGCTTTGCTTTTTTTTTTTTTTTTTTAAAGCACTTAACCCATTTTTTTTTTGGGGGGGAAGGCTTCATGCTGGGTATGGTGGCTCATACCTGTCATCCCAGCACTTTGGGAGGCTGAGGAGGGTGGATCACCTGACGTCAGCAGTTCGAGACCAGCCTGGCCAACATGGTGAAACCCCGTCTCTACTAAAAATACAAAAGCTAGCCAGGTGTGGTGGCGGGCACCTGTCATCCCAGCTACTCGGGAGGCTGAGGCAGGAGAATCGCTTGAACCCGGGAGGCGGAGGTTGCAGTGAGCCGAGATCGCACCACTGCACTCCAGCCTGGGTGACAGAGCAGGACTGTGTGAAAACAAACACCAATAAAATTGAAGAGAAAGAAGAAGAAGAAGAGGAAGAAGAAGAAGAAGAAGAAGAAGAAGAAGAGGAAGAGGAAGAGGAAGAGGAAGAGGAAGAGGAAGAGGGGGAAGAAGAAGAGAAGAAGAAGAAGAAGAAGAAGAAGAAGAAGAAGAAGAAGAAGAAGAGGAAGAGGAAGAGGAAGAGGAAGAGGAAGAAGAAGAAGGGGAAGAAGAAGAGAAGAAGAAGAAGAAGAAGAAGAAGGGGAAGAAGAAGAGAAGAAGAAGAAGAAGAAGAAGAAGAAGAAGAAGAAGAAGAAGAAGGGGAAGAAGAAGAGAAGAAGAAGAAGAAGAAGAAGAAGAAGAAGAAGAAGAAGAAGAAGAAGAAGAAGAAGCAGCAGCAGCAGCAGCAGCAGCAGCAGCGGAGGAGGAGGAAGTGGCCAGTCTCAGTGGCTCACACCTGTCATCCCAGCACTTTGGGAGGTCGAGGCAGGTGGATCACCTGAGGTCAGCAGTTCGAGACCAGCGTGGACAACCTGGTGAAACCCCGTCTCTACTAAAAATACAACAATTACCTGGGTGTGGTGGTGGGTGTCTGCCATCCCAGCTACTCGGGAGGCTGAGGCAGGAGAATCTCTTGAACCCGGGAGGCGGAGGCTGCCGTGAGCCGAGATCACCCCATTGCACTCCAGCCTGGGCGACAGAGCGAGACTCTGTCTCAAAATGAATAAATAAATAAAAAGAAAGAAACGCGGCGGAGAGGGTCCCCCGTGCTTGGGGAACACGTGTGAGCAGAGCCTGACCGGGAGGGCACCCCCGGCCATCGCAAAGGTAGTCATTTCCGAGGGTTCCATTATAAAGGACCGAAATGCCACAGCTCCCCAAAGCACCCCCGGATTCCCGCCGTGTGCCAGTAATTGCAGCCAGACGGCAACCTCCGTGTGGCCCCTGTCCCAAAACTAACCCCGCACCCCGCCTTCTGCTCCCACATGTGGGACAATTTTCCGGGCTGATTGCTGGAACCTGATGAAGGGAAGTTATTAGGAGCCTCTTGTGACGACCCCTCCCACAGCTGTTCTGCTCGGAGACAGAGACAGAGCTCCCTGGGAAGGAATTTTCTCTCTGCTCCAATTCCAGGGTGTCTTCTGGGAGGAAGGGGCTCGTGCTGGTGGTTTTCAGGGGGGGGTCTTCCCAGACTTGAGGAAAATCACCGTTTGCCAACGATTTCTCCAGCTCTCCAAAAACCCTGGAGGTGGACACAGCAGGGGGAGAGAGAACAGAAAAGAAAACTCCAGCAGCGCAGAGAGGGAAGGACGTCTCCCCTCCTCCTCTGCACCTGCTCCACCGTGACCCCAGGGCCTGACTTTGCCTTTGAGGTGGAATCTCGCTCCGTCACCCAGGCTTCACGGAAAGGGAGCAGCCATACCTAGCTCACTGCAACCTTGAACTGCGGGGTTCAAGCCATCCTCCCAGCCCAGCCTCCCAAGTAGCTGGAACCTCCCTTGCGTGCCACCATGCCCTTTATTTATTTTTTTAAAATTTCTATACGTGTCATCCCAGCACTTTGGGAGGCCGAGGCGTGCAGATTCATGAGGTCAGGAGATCGAGACCATCCTGGCTAACACGGCGAAACCCCGTCTCTACTAAAAAAAAAAAAAAATACAAAAAATTAAGCAGATGTGGTGGCAGGTGCCTCTATTCCCAGCTACTCAGGAAACTGAGGCAGGAGAATTGCTTGAACCCGGGAGGCGGAGTTTGCTGTGAGCCGAGACCGCGCCGCTGCACTCCAGCCTGGGCGCAAGACGGAGAATTCATCTCAAAAAAAAATTGTAGAGATGGGGCCTCACTCTGTTGCCCAGGCTGGTCTTGAACTCCTGGGCTCAAGGGATCCTTCTGCCTCAGTCTCCCAAGTAGTGAGACCACAGGAGCGTGACACCATGCCCCATTAATTAAAAAAAAAATACTGTGTACAGATGGGGTCTTGCTATGTTGCCCAGGCTGGTGTCAAACTCCTGGGCTCAAGCGATCCACCCGCCTCAGCCTCCCAAAGGGCTGTGATGACACACGTGAGCCCACCACCGTTGACCACAGGTGTTTCTCGGAATGAGAGAGCGTGGCTGGCTGAGGTCTGTGGCCAGAAAGACACTCGCAGAAAACAAAACCTTCCTGGCAGACTCAGCTGTCTGTGGGGGTTGCAGTGGAAACAGCCTTTGGTGGAGAATGTCCTGGGTGTTTTTGTGAGGAGAGCCTTCCCGGACGCTACGACAGGTACTTCGCGGCAGGCCCGAGGGTCAGTGGAAGCTTCCATTCTCGACCACGCTCGGTCCCAGCCTGGCACGCACACGCGTGATGAGATACGGTTCACACGCGATGAACATCCTCCAGACGCCTGACCGGTCCTCAGGGGCTGCCTGGAGCTTCTCATGCCTGTGTCCTCGCTCAACAGTGTTTCCAAGGGGTGTATTTTTTGAATGTTGAATTGCACCAGGCACGGAGAAACGTGGCCTGGCACGAATCTCTCAGGGTGGCCGTGAAAAGCTATTACAGACGGGGTGCTCTGAAATGACTGATATTGGTTCTCCCACCGTCCCGGAGGCTGGAGGTCTGAGACCCACGTGTGGGCAGGGCTGGTTCCTCCTGAGGCCTCTCTCCTGGGCTTGGAGACACCGTCTTCTCCCTGGGTCCTCACTGGGTCATCACCCCGTGTTCTTACAAGGTCCCCACTCCTATTCGACCAGAGTCCAGCCTTCTGACATCACTGTACCTGAATGATCTCATTGAAAGCCACCACACCCGGCCTCTATGTAATTTTTTTTTAATTAATTATTTTTTTTTCAGGTAGTCTGATTAGTTGATTGCTTGTTGCTTTATTTTCTTTTTCCATTCATTTATTTTATTGCATTTTAGATTTTAGACTGGACAGGGAAAACGTGGCACCTAGACACCATGGAATATTATGCAGCCATCAAAAAGGATGAGTGTGTGTCCTTTGTAGGGACATGGATGAACCTGGAAACCATCATTCTCAGCAAACTGACAGAAGAGCAGAAGATCAAACACCGCATGTTCTCACTCATAGGCGGGTGTTGAACAATTAATTAATTTTTTTAATTAATTTTTTTTTTTTAAAGATGAGGTTTCACCATGATGGCCAGGCTGGTCTTGAACTCCTGACCTCAGGTGATCCACCCACCTCGGCCTCCCAAATTGCTGGGATTACAGGCGTGAGCAGCCAGGCCTGGCCTCTGTGTAATTTCTTAAAACAGGCCAATAATATCATTTAAAAACGAAATCAGCCAGGCACGATGGCTCAAGGCTGTCACCCCAACAGTTTGGGAGGCTGAGCTGGGCAGATCACCTGAGGTTGGGGGTTTGAGGCCAGCCTGGCCAACGCGCAGAAACCCCGTCTCTACTGAAAATACAAAATTAACCGCACATAGTGGCTGGGGCCTGTCATCCCAGCTAGTCAGGGGGCTGAGGCAGGAGAATCCCTTGAACCCGGGAGGCGGAGGTTGCGGTGAGCTGAGATTGCGCCACTGCACTCCAGCCTGGGCGACAGAGTGAGACTCCTGAGGCCTCGTTCCTGGGCTTGGAGACCCCGTCTGAGGTCCCAGGGCTTGGGGCTTCAGCATAAAAATTTGGGGAAACACAGCTCAGGCCTCCAGAAGATAGACATGGGCCTTACATCACCAAGCCCGTCTGTATCGGCAGTGCTGTGAGGCAGTTCTAACATCCATGGCCAGATAGATTATTATTTTTTTTTCCCATTTATTTATTTTATTGCATTTTAGGTTTTGGGGTACATGTGAAGAACATGCAAAATTGTTGCATAGGAACACACGTGGCAGTGTGATTTGCTGCCTTCCTCCCCATCACCTACATCTGGCATTTCTCCCCTTGCTATCTCTCCCCAGCTTTAATGAACAGAAATATGCAATATTTAGAAACAGCTTTCTTTTAAAAATATATTTTTTTAATTTATTTATTAATTTTTTATTGCATTTTAGGTTTTGGGGTACATGTGAAGAACATGCAGGATTGTTGCATAGGTACACACGTGGCAGTGTGATTTGCTGCCTTCCTCCCCTTCTCCTATATCTGGCATTTCTCCCCATGCTATCTCTCCCCAACTCTCCATCCCCTGCCGTCCCTCCCCTATTTCCCCCCAACAGACCCCAGTGTGTGACGCCCCCCTCCCTGTGTCCATGTGTTCTCATTGTTCAACACCCGCCTATGAGTGAGAACATACGTGTTTGATTTTCTGTCCTTGTGTCAGTTTGCTGAGAATGATGGTTTCCAGGTTCATCCATGTCCCTACAAAGGGCACGAACTCATCCTTTTTGATGGCTGCATAATATTCCATGGTGTCTATGTGCCACGTTTTCCCTGCCCAGTCTATCATCGATGGGCATGTGGGTTGGTTCCAGGTCTTTGCTATTGTAAACAGTGCTGCAATGAACATTCATGTGCACGTGTCCTTATAGTAGAACGATTTATAGTCCTTTGGATATATACCCAGTCATGGGATTGCTGGGTCAAAAAAATATTTTAAACAGTTTTGTCTTATGAAATTTGAAAATTTAGATAAAACTGCCTTTTTCAGCAAACTGACACAGAACAGAAAATCAAACACCGCGTGTTCTCACTCATAGGCGGGTGTTGAACAATGAGAACACATGGGCACGGTGGGGGAGCATCACACACGGGTCTGTCGGGGGGAAATAGGGGAGGGATAGCGGGGGGTGGGGAGGTGGGGAGTTGGGGAGAGATAGCATGGGGAGAAATGCCAGATATAGGAGAAGGGGAGGAAGGCAGCAATCCACACTGCCACGTGTGTACCCATGCAACCATCTTGCATGTTCTTCACATGTACCTACAAACCCAAAATGCAATAAAATATATATTTAAAAAAAAAAAAAAACGAAAACAAAAAAAACTACCTTTTTCCCCAGAAAAGTAAGAGACAAAAACGGATTAACAAATAAAAACAATGGGAAAAATTTGAAAACATTGTTTTACATTTCACACACCTAAAAAACACAGACATGATAAAAACGATAAATCCTCATTTTTGGCCAGCTGCTTCTGTTCCGCATTGTTGGCGAGATTGATCTCTTCTTTCTTTTTGAAACGTAGCCTCTCAGACAACGAGACACACACCTTTGACAGGAAACCCAGGGCGGGTCCAGCTCTTTGGGAGGCCCAGGAGGACAGATGACCTGAGGTCAGGAGTTCGAGACCAACCTGGCCAACATGGCGAAACCCCGTCTCTACTAAAATACAAATATTAGCCTTGTGGGGTGGTGGGTGCCTGTAGTCCCATCTACGCGGGAGGCCGAGGCAGGAGAATCGCTTGAACCTGGGAGGCGGAGGTTGTAGTGAGGTGAGATCGCGCCACTGCGCTCCAGCCTGGGCGACAGAGCGAGACTCCATCTCCAAATTAATTAATTAATTAATTAATTAAAATAAAATAAAACAAAACCAAGAGTTGTTCAGCCATGTTGTCCCCCATCCCCAAAGGATCCCCTTTTGTCTTTCATAGAAAGTGCTTGGATTGAGACCAGGTGCGGTGGCTCACGCCTGTAATCCCAGCCCTTTGGGAGGCCCAGGAGGACAGGTCACCTGAGGTCAGGAGTTCGAGACCAGCGTGGCCAACATAGTGAAACCACATCTCCACTTAAAAAAAAAAAATACAAAAGTTAGCCAGGTGTGGTGATGGGCACCTGTCATCCCAACTTTTGGGGAGGCAGAGGCAGGAGAACCCCTTGAACCCGGGAGGCGGAGGTTGCAGTGAGCCGATATCATGCCATTGGACTCCAGCCTGGATGAAAGAGCCAGAGTCCAACTCCAAAAATATAAAATGAATAGGCTGGGCACAGTGGCTCAAGCCTATAATTCCAGCACTTTGGGAAGCTGAGGCGGACGGATCACTGGAGGTCAGGAGTTCGAGGCCAGCCTGGCCAACACGGTGGAACCCGTCTCTACTAAAATATACAGAAATTAGCCGGGCGTGGTGCTGCGTGCCTGTAGTCCCAGCTACTTGGGAGGCTGAGGCAGGAGAATTATTTAAACCGGGACCCGGGAGGCGGAGGTTGCGGTGAGCTGAGATGGCACCACTGCGGCTCCAGCCTGGGAGACAGAGCGAGGCTCCATCTCAAAAATTAAATCATAAAAAATTTAAAAAATAAAAAATAAATAAACTGAACGATTTTTTTTTTCTGGGGGGCCTGACCTGTTCCCAATTTCTTGTGCAAACAATGAAAAATAGACACGAGCGTTTGAGAGCTGACTCCTGCCGACCTTTGCGGGGAAAACGCGGCGCCCACGTGGACCCCGAAGCGTGGGGGGCAGCTGGTGTGAGCCGGGGGCCACCTGGGTGTGTGCCTGTCACTGAGGAGTGGGGAGGGCTCCCCACACGCCCCACACGTATTCCCCAGACGCTTACAAAAACCATTACGTGTGTGCACGCCTCAGTGTGAGTGTGTGAGGCAGTGTGTGTGTGAGGCTGTGTGTGTGTTACTCTGTGTGTGACTGTGTGTGTGCGACCATGCGTGTGAATGTGTGTGGCTGTGTGTGTGTGCCTGTGTGTGACTGCGTGTGTGTCGAGAGGCTGTGTGTGTGTGACTCTGTGTGTGTGTCTGCAGAGACTGTGTGTGTGACTGTGTGTATGTGACTGTGTATGGCTGTGTGTGTGTGACTGTGTGTGGCTGTGTGTGTGCATCTGTGTGTGACTGTGTGTGACTGTGTGTGTATGTGACAGTGTATGACTGTGTGTGTGTGACTGTGTGTGTGTGCAGAGACTGTGTGTGTCTGTGTGTGACTGTGTGTCTATGTGTCTGCAGAGACTGTGTGTGTGTGACTGTGTGTGTGTGACTGTGTATGACTGTGTGTGTGTGACTGTGAGTGTGTGTGCAGAGACTGTGTCTGTGTGACTGTGTGTGACTGTATGTGACTGTGTATAACTATGTGTGTGTGAGACTGTGTATGACT
>NW_022438156.1:0-18024 GCF_009761245.1 Sapajus apella | reverse complement strand
CGTCAGACCATTCCGTCCTCTCCTGCCTACGGCCTTGGGAACTCAGAATTCCAAGCACAGCTCTGCAGCCTGGTCCATTCCTCCAGGCTGTCAGACCAGTGCCCACACTATTTGCTGTTTGTGTTCTAGAATAACCTCTGAGAACGTGGCTGAGCGGTTTGGCATTTCACGGGAGAAGCAGGATACTTTTGCCCTGGCATCCCAGCAGAAGTGAGTACTGCTTGGAGAGGACTGTTTAAAGGGCTGGGCAGTGAGGTTTGGAGCCTGTCTAAGTGATCTGAAGTGGAGCCCTTCTGTGCTTACAGCTGGGCAGCAAGTGCTTTCCAAGCCTCGGGCCTCCCAGGTTGGGGGCGGGAAGTGGGAAGTGTCAGGGCCACTGTGAGTTGGTAACACTTCCAGGTTCTATTCCAGGTCTGTTCACCCTGACTCTTTGCCCTAGTGAGGCCTCAGTTTTCCCGTGTGTTCTTTTCTGGCTGTGGTTTGGAGATTGGACATGGTAGCCTGGAGTGTGGGGCCAGCAATGCTAGGGACCCTGGCATCCTAGCTTCTGGACCATGCTGGGTCTGTGGCAGCATCCTATGGCAAGAACTGGGGATGATATCAGGGAAACCCCAGGGGCTCAGGCAGGCTAAGATTGGCGCAGGTCCCGGCTGTCCAGAGAGGACAGCAAAAGCAGGGGATGGTATCTGGGCCAGGTGTGCTTCTCTGAAGCAGTGATTCTTGGCCGCTTGGGGTCACATAACCATTTAAAAATGTGTCAGAAGCCTTGGATTCCTTCCACTGGAATGTCCCTGGGCACTTATATGCTGCACATGATTTCAAGGGTCACTCAAATACCTTGTGCTTTAAAACTCTTTCAATACAAAAATACATTGAATAGTTTAGTATATGTCACTTTAAATATATGGAAACTGGGGAATAGATGACTTTGAACTGTTGGGTTTGAACAGAAAAGTTGGCAGAACCCAGCACAAATATTTCTGGGGTTCCACCCTCAGTTTAGCAGAGAGAACGGAGCAGGCTTAGTCCCTCTTGGACAAAGGGCTGTAAGTGGGGGCACCCCTCCAAACACCCTTCTCCCCTTTGAGGTTGGGATTGGCCACGATCTGGAGGTCTGGGGTTGAGGATGAAGAAGGCCCTGTAAGGTCTTGGCCATGCCCTCAGAGCTCCCCTAAAGTTGAGCATGTCCCCGAATTTAGCAGCCTAAGCTTGCGTCTACCCAAATGGATAGGTGTTGGGGGCAGGGAGGAAGGGAACCCCAAGGGAGCCTGAGTCTGGCTGTCCATGGTGCTGGCAGGGCAGCAAGAGCCCAGAGCAAGGGCTGTTTCCAAGCTGAGATTGTGCCTGTGACCACCATGGTCCATGATGACAAGGGCACCAAGAGGAGCATCACTGTGACCCAGGATGAGGGTATCCGCCCCAGCACCACCATGGAGGGGCTGGCCAAACTGAAGCCTGCCTTCAAGAAGGACGGTTCTACCACAGCTGGTGAGACTGGTCCGGGGTGGGGGTATGAGGAAGGAGGCCATGGCCATGCTGGGTGCTGTACTCTGGGAGCCTGGAATAGACCAGGCCCCTCTGCAGACAGAGTAGATGTGGGAGGGCTGGGATCTCCTCGGCCCCACTCTGATCCCTTACCCCAACAATTTGACCCTAGGAAACTCTAGCCAGGTGAGTGATGGGGCAGCTGCCATCTTGCTGGCCCGGAGGTCCAAGGCAGAAGAGTTGGGCCTTCCCATCCTTGGGGTCCTGAGGTCCTATGCAGTGGTTGGGGTCCCACCTGACATCATGGGCATCGGACCTGCCTATGCCATTCCGGTAGCTTTGCAAAAAGCAGGTAAGGTGGTTCCTTCACATCGCTGTCTGGGTCCCGCCTGGATCCGGCACCTGCCCTGCATGCTGTTGCCAGGGGCATGGGGGTGGTCCTGTGGGTGCTGCAGAATGGAGGTGGGCAGGCTAGTGTCCCTTACTCAAAGCCCATCCTGACCCCACAGCTGGGATTGGCTCACCCTTCTGGAAGAGACACACACCAGGTAGCCTGAAGGCCCATGGATGGGGCAGGCCCAGGGAACACAGAGTCCTGGTACAGGGCCAGTGTGTCAGGTCAGGTCTTTACCTTGCCTGCAGGGCTGACTGTGGCTGACGTGGACATCTTTGAGATCAACGAGGCCTTTGCGAGCCAGGTGAGCTGTTGTTCTCCATGTTGCCTTGGCCCTGGACAGTCCAGGTGGAGCAAGCGGGCAGGTGGTGCAGGGGAGGGGGCAAGAGGGCTGCGGTGATGACCTGCCTCCTTCCAGGCTGCCTACTGTGTGGAGAAGCTACGACTCCCACCTGAGAAGGTGAACCCTCTGGGGGGTGCAGTGGCCTTGGGACACCCACTGGGCTGCACTGGGGCACGACAGGTCATCACGCTGTTCAACGAGCTGAAGCGCCGTGGGAAGAGGTAAGGCTGGCTCCTGGTGGGGGGTTGTGGGGGGATACCCAAGTTGGGGCACCTGCAGGGTAGGGGATAGAGGTAGGTGGGCTTTGGATCATCATCCCAACAGACACAGTCCTGAGCACCATAATCCCAAATGCTGAAATCCCAAATGTTGAAATCCAAAAGATCAAAGTCCCTAAGGTCTTGGCTGGTCCAAAGGTAGTGTGTTATCTTGATTGTTCAATTACAGATCAAACTCCTTGTTCTTACTCTGAGTACTTCTTACTTCTACCCTTGACTAGTCAAGGGGAAAAAAAAATCCCTAATGACTAAAATCCCCAAAGTCACAATATCAGAAGATTAAAATCCTGAATGTTGAAATCCTATTGTTGAATTCATGCTATGAATTCTAGGGAAGGGATGAGTACATTTTCCATCGCATGCAGGATAGTGCATCGTCACCGTGTTACATGGTGTAACTCATGTGATGCAACCATTACCTCGTTACTGCCTTTATTTGGAAATTAAGTATGGTTTAAGGAGTTGTGAGTGCTGCTAAGTTGAAAAGGAATGGACTTAACTTTGGGAACACCTAGAAACCTGACCGAGTATTATTTTGAGTGTGTCTGAGGGTGTTTGTAGAGGAGGTTAGGATGCATTTGAGTGGACCAGGTGGGGAAGATCCGCCCTTAGTGTTGGCAGGCACCATCTAACTGCCTGGGGCCCTGGAGAGAACCAATACAGAGGTGGGACACACTTTTTTTTCTGCCTTTGACATCAGAAGTTTGATTCCATGAAAGTGCCTTATCACACTGACTTTGTAAGCTTTGTGCATGTACATAAAAATGTTGAAACTTCCTCAGTAAATGAAGAGGTGTCCTGTTTGTGTACCTGCATTTGTGAAAGATAAAATTTCTCAAGATCTTGGTTCTTCGGGTCACTGCATATGCGGTGGTGACCCATCACAGGTTTGTTTGTTCGTTGAGACAGTCTCATTCTGTCACCCAGGCTAAAGTGCAGTGGTTCCATCTCGGCTCACTGCAACCTTTGCTTCCCTGGCTCCAGCAATCCTCCCACGAGTAGCTGAGACTGTAGGTTCGTGCCACTACACCCAGCTAAGTTTTTGTAGAGAGCATTTCATTATGTTGCCCAGGCTGGTCTCGAATTCCTGGGTTCAAGTGATCCTCCCACCTTGGCCTCCCAAAGTGCTGGGATTACAGGTGTGAGCCACAGGGCCTGGCTCCATCACAGTTTTTGATCAGTCTCATCAAAAGACATAGGTTCTCTATCATGGTGTTCATATGACTGCAGTTATGAAGCTGGGTGCACACGATTACCCACCATTTACAGAGTTTGCTTTTTAACCCATTTATGAATACGGTTTGTTTATAACTGTTATACTCCTGTGACTATTGTTAGCATACCTGAGTGTTTATGCTTGCTAAAATATGTAATTGTTACCTATTGTGTTGTGTAAAGTAGCCTGGGAAGTGTTCTCTGTTCGTTTCTCAAATAAATCCCCTTTAAAAAATGTACATATATGTATATTTTTGACATGGAGTCTCACTCCGGTGTCCAGGCTGGAGTGCAGTGGCGTGATCTTGGCTTACTACAACCTTTGCTTTTTGGGTTCAAGCAATTTTCCTGCCTCAGCCTCTCAAGTATGTGGGATTACAGGCATCTGCCAACACGCCCAGCTAATTTTAGTATTTTTAGTGGAGACAAGGTTTCACCATGTTAGCCATGCTGGTCTCAAACTCCTGACCTTAAGTGATCTGCCCTTCTCAGCCTCCCAAAGTGTTGGGATTACAGGCTTGAGCCACTGCGCCTGGCCTAAAAATGTAAATATCTTTTAAATGAATCTTTTTAAAAAGTCTTTTTCTAAGATGGGGTCTTGCTGTATTGCTCAGGCTGGTCTTGACCTCCTAGGCACGAGTGATCCTCTTGCCACAGCCTGCTGAATAGCTGGGACTACAAGTAGATGCCACTATGCCAGGTTTCCACATTGTTTTTTCCAGAATTGTATTTTCAGGATTTTGATCTTTTAAGATTGTGATTTTCAGGATTTTAGACTTTAGGGATTTTGTTCTTTTAGGATTTCAACATTTGGGATTATGATGTTTGGGACTGTGTCTTTTGGGATTATGAGCGGTCCCTAGGGAAGGGAATATGCACACACAAACACCCTGAACTGAGGATGCAGGGGCATGATCTCTGTTTTCCCTGAGGACCAGCCCTAAAAGGGACACTAGCTGCAGTTGGCATCTGCCACTGTGTATGTGCCCACAGATCTGGTCTGACGGTTTTGTGTCCTACTCGTCGTGAAGTCCGTCTGGCTCAGCCTGGTCTGGAGATAGCTGGGTGGTGCCTCTGCCCAGCCAGTTCCGTTTTGTTTTCACAGGGCATATGGAGTAGTGTCCATGTGCATCGGGACTGGAATGGGAGCTGCTGCTGTCTTTGAATACCCTGGGAACTGAGTGAGGCCCAGGCTGGAGGCGCCGCCCACACAGACCTGCTCTAGCAGCAAGGCAGCAGCACTGCAGAAGCAGAACCGCACGGGAAAACTCAGCACTGGTGGTGGTGGCGGCGGACAGATCAAGGCACTTCAACTCGTTTGGAAAATGTGAACACGGCTGACATGGTCTAGGAGTGGGTGGGGTGTTGAGCCACCCATCAGACCCTCGTTAGCTGTGCAAGACAAAGGCAGCCTAGGTCACCCAGGCCACAAGGCCACGGTTAATTCCCAGGGCAAGGCGAATTCATGGATGAGAAGCGCAACAGACATAGTAAATGTGCAAGAATTTATCTTAGTGGCTGTGGTTTTTTCCCAAGGGGAATTCTGCCATACTGGTCTTCGCTGTGCAGTGTGTGTGGTGATTCTCAGTGCAGTGGTCTCTACTGTGGTGTGGCTCTGAGCCAACATGAAGGCCTAGGCTGAGACCATTGTGGAAGGGGGTTCTTCTTCCATTCTAGGAGCTGTTCAGAGGGCCTCAAGTCTGTGTCTTTGTGCTGAAGGTCTGCTCCTAATCCCTGGCAACGTTTATTCTGCAGCTGGGGCCTGGGGTTGAGGGCTGGGGAGGCGTCATGTATCTCTCATCATAAGAGCCCTGGCCCCGGAGCCGCAGGGTGCAGGACTTCTCGCCAAGCACACCCTCCACCACCACTGTGGACTCGTACAGCTCATTGCTGCTGTGGGGAGCATGTGCGGGTTGCGGTTAGGAGGGGTCTGGGCAGCGGGGGCCAGGCCCTGTGGGCAGCTTGGGGGAGGTTGGGAGGGGCTGTACCTGGCAGTGAAGAAAACCTGCAAGGCAATGGAGGTTGGGGGGGCATTGGTGGATCGTGCTTCCAGCAGCCCACTGTTTGGGGTGACCCTGAAGGCCACAGCGGCCTTGGCTGGCTCCTGCTGGCCTGCACGAAAGGGAAGGGAAGACATGAGTGCAGGCAGTCCCGTGTACCACTACAGGAAGACTTCGCCCACCCGCAGGCCTGCACCTCTGGTCTTGCTCAGAACTGCAGGGCAGGGCAGCCCTGAGATCATGTGGGATTGGGGGACTGGCTGTTCTGCAGAAACCACGTGGTACCAGCCCTGGGGGCCAGCATGCAGGGACAGGCACAGCGGCCCTTTCCTGGGGGTCTTTTCTTGGCACAGCCCTGTAGGGGAACAGTGGGTAGGTGGGAGGGTAGGACATACCCATCAGCATAGTCCAGTAGCTTCGGCAGCCGCTCAGGTTCATCAGGTAGACCTCCCGGACTCGCTGCTGGCTCACAAAGCAGGTCCCAAAGTCCACCCAGCTGGTGGAGAGCTGCAGCTCAGGCACGGCCACCACGGCCCGCAGGGGCACTGCCTGTGGGGGCCCAGACCGCCTTGTTCACTCTGGGTGAGCCTAAGCCAGGGCCTCTGGGACGCAGGGAACCCTGCTGACCCCAAGTGCTCATGCTCCTGAGGAGGGCAGGGGAAGTGCCCAGCAATTGGCAAGGGGCCAGTGCCAACTTCAAAGGCCAGGGGCTGGAGTCTGCGCAGGGAAAGGGCCAGGGTAATGCCATGCATTTCCCCGCTATCCCTGCCTCCCTCCCTCATAAAGCTCCAGGCCCTGCACTCTGGCTGGTAGGGCTGCCCTCCTTCACCCATCCTCCTATGGTGGCCCCGAGACCCAGCCCTCAGCTCTTCTCAGGCCCTGGACCATCTGTCTGTGTCCCGTGACCTCAGGCCCTACCTGTGCCCTGCTCTACCTCCTGGCTGCCCCGTACCACACTCAGGCGATGCTATGCACTGTCCCACTGCCTCGGCCCCAGCAGCTGCCTAGGTGCCACGCTGGGGCACCTCGGCTCCACTGCTCAGCCACCTGCCCCCGCCTCTCCCAAGTCCTCCCCAGGCCACTCCTTCACACTCCTCACTAGAAGCCCCAGCTTAGCGTCTGCACCACGGCCCGGTGACCTTCTGCTCTGTGGTGCTTGTCCTGGTGCTTGAAGCCTGACAAAGCCCAGGGCTGTCCCTGGCAGCTGCCTCAGGTTCTCACTGCCCCCACCCATCAGGCCATTCTTTTGGCCTGGTCGTCAAGGTGTTTCCCTTCCTTGATTAAACGGTGTACAGGTTTCACATGCCACCTCCTGCAGGGAGCCTTCCCTGATTTCCCACACTCTGGCCCCTCATCTGGCTTTGGGCTCATGAGGCAGAGGAGGGTGGATGGCCTTCATCTCTCTGCACACAGGGCCTCTTCTAGGGGAGACTGAGCCCCAGGAAAGGAGTGGGGGCTCCTTATGTCTGAGGTCCCTGCTAGGTCTTTCCTCCTCTGGCCCCAGCAGAACAGAGCCCAGCCCGCTTCCGCCTTCCCACACGTGGGCGGGCCTGGGGCATGCCTGAGTGGTCTGGGTGGTGTACTCCAGGAGCAGGTTCTGCGTAAACACCATCTCTCTCTCTCCACTCGCGCTCTGCTGAATGTCCACCCCAGGCAGCATCTGGTCAGCCGGGAGCTTCTGATAGGAGAGCAGCTCCAGGGAGAGCGTGAAGGACACGTTCACCTGAGCAGATGCAGACATGGTATCATCTCCAGCTGCAGAGGGCAGGTGGCTGCTTACCCACCTGGAGCTCCGTCCTCCTTCCCTCCTGGGCCCAGCCCTGCTCAGCCAACAGCCCAGCAGCTCCCCCACCTGGTGCTTGCATTCCGCAAGCACTGCCCAGCACCTACTCTGCCCAGCACCCTGCTAGTGCCAGGGACAAGGCATGTCTGCCCTCAGGAGTCATAGGCTAGAGGGGAAGGGACATGAGCAAGCCGCCCTTTACCCCTTCAGATGCTCAGGGCTGTGGGTGGGCTCAACAGCTGAGGAAGGACTTGGTCTGTGTGCTGAGGACAGTCAGGAGCCTCTGACAGGTCACTGACCAGGCAGGGAGCATGAGAGGATGCCGGCCCAGGGGCTGAGGCTGTAGCTGAGGCTGGACAGGATGGAGCTGGGACTCCTGGCTCCCAGCACAGGTCCTCGGTACAAGCTTATCAGAATCGACTGAGGCACTTGTTAAAAATACAAATTCTTGGCCTCACCCAGACCTTCACACCTGTGGAGGTGGCGTCTGGGAGCTTCTGCCTTCAACAAGCTTTGTCAACGGCACTAATTTGCTGGGAGCAGTGGCTCACATCTGTAATTCCAGCACTTTGGGAGGCGGAGGTGGGAGGATCGCTTGAGCCTAGTTCAACACCAGCCTGGGGAATATAATGAGACCTTGTCTCTACAAATAATATAAAAATTAGCTGGGTGTGGTGGCATGTGCCTGTGGTCCCAGCTACTTGGGCGGCTAAGGTGAGAGGATTGCTTGAGCGCCCAGGCAGTCAAGGTTTCAGTGAACCACGATCATCCCACTGCACTCCAGCCTGGGTGACACAGCAAGACCCGATCTATCTAAAAAAGAAAAAGCCACTGATTGACTGCCAGGGTTAGAACCACTGTCCTAGACCAAGACCTGGGTGTAGGGATGAAGAAAGAACGGCACTGAGAGGAATGTGGGGGGGCACCCACAGGGCCTGCTGGCCTGGTCACAGAGAAACTGGTCTATGACAAGGCATGCCAGGGGTCTGAGCATGGGCAAGGGGGTTGGGGTGGTATTTGCTGAGATGAAATGCCACCACAAAAAGGAGGCACAGGTGTGGGGCAGGACAAGCTGGGGGCGCTGAGTTCACTTTGGATGAGAGGAGTTTGGCTCTAGAGCCTGGGAGGGAGGATTCTAGCCAGATGCCAGAAACCTGGGCATCGTTAGCACATGGAGGGTGAGATGCGGCACCATTATGCGGTGTCCTTTTTCTGGGACCTTTGGGCTTCCCCAGAGCTGCTAAGGACTTTTAATGCCTGGTAGCTAACCGTCATGTGTCCTGGGAGGCTCTGGTGCAACGGAACCTCTGGCTGTGCTCTGGGCCTTCCCCTCCATTTAGCTCGCTGAAGGGAGCAAATGCAAAGTGGGTCAAGGGTGCCCATCTGCCTTCTGCAGATCCATATGTCTCCCCGACCTCCATGGTGAGGTTCTCGGGGAGTTCCATCACCTAGTGCAGCATCTGGTGCACAGCAGGCCCTCACTACACATTGGATAGAGAGAATATGGCTGTCCACTGAGGCTCTGGAAATGGATGAGACGACCCAGAAATGGGCAGAGGGAGGCTAGGGCCTGGCAGAGCTCAAGGGAGCACAGCATAACATAAAGGGAAGCCCTCCAAGGAGAGGAAGAAAGAGAGCCTCTGAAGCAGGAGGGGAAGTAGGAGACAGGTGAGGCACCCTGCCAGGCTGTCTACCCTCGGCCTGCCCCTGTGCACCCTGGGAGCCCGCTGCGCAGATATGGGTGTGCACACACTCAGCCTTCATTCCAGTTGCTTCAGAGAAGTGGATGGTTTCCACTGAGTTCCTGGCATTCCCAAGACCTTCCCGACCCCACCAACTCTGAAAATCCGGGATCCAATTATGACTGATAATTTGTCAGAAGAGGGAAAATGACATTAGAACCTGGAGTGCTTTACAATTATGGCAACCCCATGGGCTCCCCTGAGCTGGGACGAAACCCTGAGCTTGCTCAGGAGGAGGAGGGTGTCTGTGTGGGAAAGGGAGGTGCTCACAGGAATGCACCAGCCTCTGCCAGCATCTCAGCAGTGGGAACCAGGAGGGAAAGGGAAGTCTGGGGACATTTCTGGAGCACGTGCACGCATGTGCGTGTACACGACGTCTGGCATGTCCGTGCCTGTGTAAGCCTCTTGTGCAGAGGTGCTGAATGTGGTGTCTCTGGTGGGAGTGTTCACACAGGGTATGGCAGGGTCAGGTGTGCAGTCTGTGTCCGGGCACAAACACGTGAGGGTGGCGTGCAGGGGTGCTGTCTGTACGCACGTGCGGGTGTGCTGTTGAGGCGAAGGCCACAGATCCCCCACTGACCAGCATGTTCTCCTGTGCTCGGAGCACCAGCTGCTTGCCCGCTGAGGCTGCCTCCTCCTCACACTCCTGCTTCTGGCCAGGGCCAGGAGCTCTGTGGACCCGGCTCGCCCCATCTTGAGAAACGGAGAAGGGCCTGGAGACCAGGAGCCGGAAGTGGTGTGGGATCTCCGTGGTGTTGGTCAGCTTCAGGTGATGGGTAGTCACCAGCTCACTCAGCACCTGGGCAGCCACAGAGGCAGCAGGCAGGGGCTGTGTCTCTTCTCTCTCTTCAAGCCCATGGTTCTAGGGGAGGGCTGGGAGGGCTGGCGGACGGACTGACTCAGACTGTAAGGCCCGAGTCCCAGAAGGGCACACAGAGACAGCTGAGGCCCAGGTAAGCTGGCAGGGCCAGAGGGTGGCAGCACACTCACCCCAGAGCAGGGCCGCTGGGGAATGAGGTCACTGGCCTGGCACCGGAATTCCATGCTGCCGCTGTGGTCCAGCTCCACACTCAGCCTGCCCAGCAACAGGCACTGCTGGGGCAAACCAGGCGCCTGGGGCCTCCTGGCGGCCCCCACTGCCCATCCAGCCTCGGGCCAGCCTTTCCCTGGGCTGACTTCTCCCGGCCATGCCCATCCTTTTGCTCAGAGAACGCTGCCTGGCCCCACCAGTGCCTGGTGAGGTGTGCCCCCGTGGGGATGGAAGGAGATGGGGGCCCAGCAGACTCACCGTGCGGACCTCACATAGCTATGTAGCTCCAGTCTCAGGGGTCCCACCGCAAAGTCCTGCAGGCGACGCCTCTTCCCTGGAATCTCCCTTTGCTCCTACGGATCCCAAGTCTGATCACAGCTGATCCCTGGGCTGAGCAGGCAGCATGCTACCCAGGAGCGGGCAGTGGCTGCGGCCCCCACCCCAGCCCAGGAGAGCTCACCTGGCTGTCCAAGCTCATGAAACCCAGGGCGTAGCCAGTACACTCCACCTTGTGCAGGATATCGGGGCTGAGCACCAGGGGTGTGAAGGAGATGTAGATGGTGCTGCTGCCCCCAGCAGGGACCACCTGGCGTGGATACAGCCACCTTAGCACCATCCCATGCCCCCTGGCCGGCCAGTGCCGACAGCTCCCAGCCCCTACCCCAACTCACCACCTGCTTGGGGCTGACAGAGTACAGGCGGCCGGAGGGCACCCCCTCGTGTGGCTGCAGGATGACAGAGATGAGCTTCTGTGCTGCCCCGCTGCTGGCACTGGAGCTGCCCTCAACCTGTCACCAAGGAGTCACTGAGGTTCACACAGTCACTGAGGTTCCACTAACCTGCTGGCCACACCTCAGTGGCCCTCAGTGGCCAGCCTGACCTGCCCCTCCATCCCTGCTCACCGACGAGTCAGTTTCATGGCTGAATTCTGATGAACGGGAGGGGCTTGGGGACCAGAGGAGGCAGCTACCCTCAGGAGAGTCAGGGCGCACAAGCTCATTCCCAGCTGCGTCCCGCAGTGGGAAGGGCGGCCCGTAAAACACTAGCAGCTCCACCAGCCGGTCCTCCTTGTCTTCCGGAGCATAGGTCTCCCAATCCAGGCGGACGTCTGGGGCAGATGTGGGGGGCAGGGTGAGGAATAAGGGAGGAGGAGACGACCCCCCTGGGCTTCCCCCTGCTTACACCCCCAGACAGAGATAAGCTGTTCTCCCAAACCCAGGGTGGAGAAAGCGCCTCTCTGCCTCTGTAATGCCACTTCCAGCTAATTCTCATTAAAAAAAAAAAGGCTTTACAGCTTATGCCCTCTGGTTCTATCACCTGAAGTCCTCCAGCTGAACAGATTGCCACCCCCATTAATCTGTCCCCAGTCTAAACTGGGGCTCCACATTGCTCTCTCTCCAGTCTGCACCATGACCATGTCAAACTGTCCCTGCCCTCCTCCGACACCTCCATTTGCCTCCCTACACCCAGCCGGTGGCCCCACCTCATCTCCGCAAAGCCCCCAGACTGAGGAGTCCCCAAAGTCCTGTCCCAAACCTAGACATCTGCCTGCATTGAACCCATCTTCCCCTCCCCTCCTGCCTTTGATCCTGTTCCCAGCCCTGCTCAGGGACTGGCGTGGCCAGGGCCCCCTCTTCAGTGTGGCCAGCTTCCTCTCCTAGCCCTTCCTCAGGCCCAGAACACTGTCTACCCCAGCATGCCCCACTGGGCCACATCGGCTTACCCTTCCTCTTAGCTCAGCCTGCACTCTGCCTCCCGCCCACGGGGAGCCTGGCCCCCTCATCACCTTCCCCCCAGCACTCCAGCCTCCCCTTCAGTTGTACTCCACGCAGTCCCACACTGCAGCCCACAGTCACGTCTGACCCACCCATCAGGAGGGATGCCCCTCAGCAGAGACCCTGCCATCCTGTCCCCGCTGTGTCCCCAGCAGCTCTCAGGCAGCTGAGGTCCTGCTGGCCGCAGGAATGAGAAAGCGGTCCCCCGGTAGTGCCTGTTCCTCCACATAGCAACCCTGATGAACCCAGGGCACCCGGGGGCCCATCCACACCTCGGTAACCACAGGCGGCTGGACTCTTGGGTCCTGTTCATGGGCCATTAGCCTCCCCAGCCCTAACTTCCCTTCCAGCCTGGCTCACCACAAGGCACAGCCTGTGGCGAGAGCCCTAATTTATGTCATGCGTGTCTCACCACAGGGGCTGGAGTTATTCAGGCGAAGTGTTCGGGTAACTGTGTCTCCTCCGGAGACCTGGGTGCCGAACCTGGAGGCAGGCAGACCGGATTCAGTACAGCCACAGCCTGCGCACACCTTGCAGGTAGGGAGGAGGGCTAGGGCTGGGGGCTCAGGCACGGGGAGACGCCACACCTAAGAATCACTGAGACCAGGGGTCTGGTGCCTTCCCCAGGTGGCACCAGGTGAGCTGTGCTCTGGGGCTGCCCTGGGCCCCAGCATCGACCCACCCACCCTGAGCAGACTATGCTAATTCCAGTTCACCTGGACTGGTGCCGACCTCGAGCCACCCTGCCTATTCGCCACTTCCGCCCCCCCCGAAATCCCTCGGAGATGTGCAGGTGGTGGCCATGTCCCCTGAGGCCACCTTCCTTCAGGGAAGTCCTGGCCTGGAGCCTTCCTATAAGGTGGCACCAGTGGTCCCATGCCAGCTGGGGAGTAAGAAGCCGACGTGGGCAGCCCAGCCTGAAGGCCAGAGGGTGTCAGGGGCCACCAGGGAGCAGAGCCTCAGACCGAGCACAGAGCACCTGATGGCTGGTTCCTTCTGGGCCTGGTCAGCAGTGTAGGAGGTGGTCCTCAGGGAGCTGATGGGGCAGCCCACCGCTGCCATGTGCACTGGGATGACTGCCGGCGGCAGGTCTCCCACCTGGAAACACGCCCAGCCCTATGTCACTGCCATCCCCTCTGGGCAGGGCCTCCGCCTGCCCAGGGGCCCCACGTTTGGTCCCAGCCTCCCTGTGCAGCACTCGGGCGTCTCTCCCGCTTCCTGCATCTCCGCTCCCCCTCCCGGCCAGGCAGCCTGCACAGAGCCCCTGCCTAAGGCCCTTTTTTTTTCTCTTTTATAGACACAGGGTCTCATCATGTTGCCCAGGCTGCTCTCAAACTCCTGGTCTCAAGCAACCTTCCTGCCTCAGCCTCCTAAGGTGTTGGAACTGCAGGCGTGAGCCGCTATGCCCGGCAAGCCTGAGGCTCTTTGGCCTCGCATAGTCCCTTTGATCAAATTTCTACCTTTTAAATGAAAAGAACTTTATTACTTTTCTCTGCTAATCAAAAGTAATAAATCTTACTTTTTAAAAAATGTAAGTGTGATAATCACCTCCAATCCTACCTCTGCAACATGACTCACTGTTAACATTTCAGTCAACACGAAAAACGTGTAGACACAGATATAAACGGGGAGCGTGCTGCACGTGACTTTCTTTCACAATCTTTTAACAATATAGGATACATTGGGCATTTTTTAGGCAGGGTCTTGCTCCATCGCCCAGGCTGGAGTGCAGTGGCATGATCTTGGCTCACTGCAACCTCTACCTCCCGGGAAAAACTGACTCTCCCACCTCAGCCTCCTGAACGGCTGGGACCAGAGGCACGTGCCACCACACCTGGCTCATTTTGTATTTTTTATAAAGATGGGGTTTCGCCATGCCCAGGCTGCTCTCACAGTCTTGAGCTCAAGACATCTGCCTGCCTCAGCCTCCCAAAGTGCTGGGATTACAGGCATGAACCACTGCGCCCGGCCAACAGTATAGGACTAATTTTACTAAGTTTACAGCATCATGTAACAGGCTGTGCAGAATTCCCCTCCCGATGTGGGCCATTGCCTGCATCCACTCCTCCGCTGACGGACACGGAGCAGGGGCCCAAAGCTCCCCGGTACCTTTACCAACAGCTTCTACACCATGCTAATGTGTCAAAACCAGTATTTTGTGGCCTTTTACTTTGCATTTCTTTAACTGTCAGTGGTGGTGACAGATTTTCACGTTTATTGGCCGTCTGTATTTGTCTTTCTTGGAGTTGCCTATTCATATCTTTTGCCCACTTAGATGCTTTTCCCAAACTTCCTGTTATCTAAGAGCCCTTTGCAGAGGAACACGATCAAGTCTTTGTCACACATAACACACAGAACGCAAATATCTACTACAACTAATCTGTTCAATTTACTAAGGAGTTGATGAAAATCTATTTAACAACTTAACGGTAGGATAACCCTGAATGTTTCCTCTCTCCAGACTGAACTAGGGCTGCCTTGCTGGTTACCTTATTCATCCCTGTATCCTCCACAGCACAGTGGGCCACACAGGAACTCACACACAGTAGGTGCTCCATTCATGCTGAGTGCTGGAGCAATTAAATGGACCCCTGGGTGAGCCCCACCGAGGGCGGGGCAAGAGCATGGCTCTAGGGGGCTGCTGCTGTCCCTCCACTCCACACTCCACACTCCCTACCCCAGGTCTTGGGTCCTGGCTCAGGCAGGCAGCCTACTGTCTTCTCTGCCCTCCTCGATATGGCCCCAGCCCTGCCCCTCCTGGGAAAAAGTGTGGAAGGTTCTACTGCTCATGAGGACCCCTCCTGCCTGAAATGCCTCAGCCAGAACCTGAGGCTGCCTCAGACACGGACGCCCATCCCGAGCTCAGTGGGCACTGTGTTTCAACCTGGTGAGGTTTGAGAGGCTGAGGCCCAGGTGTTGGAGGCGAGGGCTGGGGCGGACTCCTCACCCCCAGGCCACTGCCCTCCTGTGTGCCCTTACCGTGCAGATGAGATTGTCCCAGTACTCGCCCCACATATTGGCACAGCCTGTGATGTCAACACATAGCTGCTGGTAGGGCCCCAGCATGCCCTGGCAAATGTGGGGGAAGAAAGCAGCTCCTTTCCCGTGAGATAACATGCTCTCCATAAAATCTGGGAAAGAACCGTGAGGTGTGGGGGATTTAGGGAACTGGAGGTGGGAGTGAGGTCCAAACCCTTGGGTGTTAGCAAAGCACTGCCCCTGACGAGCCACCCTCTAGCCTTTCCTTGGTCAGGCTACATATGCCCTCCTGGGAGCCAGAATTGAGGGACAAGCTGCTCAGGGCACTGTGCGGTCAGCCTCTCTACTCCCTGGGGGGCCAGGTCCCTGCGGAAGCCCTCCGTCAGAGCCACCGCCCGTCCCAAATGGAATCCAGGCCCTCGAAGGGAAGTGCCCTCAACAGCAAGAGGCACTGCCAGGTAGAGAGCCTTGGCCATCTGAGAGCAGTCTCTTGTCCCGGTCCCGCTCCCTGGCAGCTGCCAGCCCATATCCACAGAAGGCCATGCCAACCCTGGCTCTGGTTGTGGCCTGGGCCCAGCAGCCCCACTCTGGTGGCTCTTACCCAGCTGCTCTCGCTTGGCCAAGTGCTGTCGCATCCGCACCGTCTTTAGCAGGGCAGGAGGCATGTCAGGGCTTTACAAGTGGAGACACAAGAATAGGATCAAGTCAGCCAAGCCTGTCCCAAGACCCGAGCCAGGTTCTGCAGCAACCAGCATTCTACCAGGTGCCCAGCAGGGGAAGGGGGCTCTGCCTGCTCTTCCCAGGGGAAAGCTGGTCAGTTCTTTCCTTTACCTGCTTCTCTGGTCTTTGCGCCCACTATACCCCTACCATTCAAACATCCCCAGCAGCAGGCCACCCGCTGGCTACAGGGATTACCTCCCCAGACACCCAGGAGGGCTCTGAAGCAGGACTCCGTGCCCACAGCTCTGTGCCAAGGTTACTCCTGGATGCAAACCCAGCCCAGACTCCCCATCTCTAGCCCAGACCCCCATCTCTAGCCCAGACCCCCCCATCTCTAGCCCAGACCCCCCATCTCTAGCCCACACCCCCTTCTCTAGCCTAGACTTCCACAACAGGCCCGTTTCTGGTTTTTCCTGCTGTCGACTGTCCAGTATTGGGTAGACACTAGCTTTTCACAATAGAAAGTTCATGCCTTACAAGCTGTTCATGGCTCCCCTTCCACCTACAGCAGTGGTTTCTAAGTTGGGCTCTCTTGCTTCACTAGATTAGGGGGTTAGGTGTTCACATAGTGGGCACTCCATTACATTATAATGCATGATTTCAAGTTAGAGATTTTCAAAATGCTTGAATATTTAACCATCAGTTCTTCTGAGCCAATGCTAGCTGATTCTGGCACACCTGTGTGTGTGTGTATGTGTACATGTGTATGTATGTATGTATATGTATATGTGTGCATATGTATACGTGTGTATGCATGTGTGTGCACTTCTGTATATGCATGTGTGTGTACGTGTACATGTGTATGTATGTGTGTGTGCATATGTATACGTGTGTATGCATGTATGCACCTCCGTATATGCATGTATGTGTATGTGTGTGTGTGTATGTGTGAGCAGCACTCTAGATCTCGCCTCTGCCCTTAGCTTGCTGATGACTAGCCTAGACTCTCCATCTTGTCTCTGGGGCACCCCTTCCCCATCTCACTCCACAGGTCAGCCCAGGCAGGCTATCAGTGGTCCCTGAAGACTCTCTGCTCCTGAACTCTTCCTCCCACCTCTTGGCTGGCACGGTCCTGCCTACAGTAACTCCTCCCTCACCACAAGCCCATCTGCGTGGTCCATTAGAAGCCTCCACTCCAGGAGGGCAGGCTGAGAAGGGGCCACAATCCCAGCCTCTCCCCGGGCCCACTTGGGGCCTGAGCGGTGGAGAGCAGGAGACGTTTCCTCTCTGCCTGACCCCATGTCTACCTGTAAAAACACACACTCTCATTTCTCACACGACCAGCCACTGGCCACCTAAGCCACACAGAGGCTCAACAGGGTACACCCCACCCAGCCTCATCTGCCCCGGGAAGTGAATGAAGCAAGACTTACAGGCTAGTCTTTTTGCTCAGGCTGTTTTGGGGGCTCCCGAAGTACTCAAACTTGAGGGAGAAGGGGGTCTGTATTGGAGAGCGATTGGTGAGGATGAGCTGGCGATTCACACGGGTCCTCAGTGGCACCGCTGAGCCAAAGTCCAGGCGGAGCTCCTTTGGGTGGCCTGGCCACTGCTCTGTGCTGGAAACACTGTCCCGTGCCCATTGGTACTGTGTAACATGCCACCCTTGGCCCTGGCCAGAGAGCCATCTTTGGACGGTGTACAGAAGCTGCCCAGGCACCAGGCTTCAGCCTCGGACTCCTGTTTCATTGAGCTACCAACCACAGACCCACCTTTCCCGCCCGCCCATGATGCTGAGAAAGGCCTCAAACACTGCACAAACCGTCCCTGGCCAGGGGCATGGCTTCCAGTTGCGGGGCCTTCTGTGGGCAAGCCCAGGGTACCCACAGCCCTGTCCCCTGCCATCTTCTGCCTTGCTGGGCACCATGCCTCCAAGTGTGCGGGGGGGAACCACGCCTCCAAGTGTGTGGGGGGAACCACACAGAGGGCAGGGACAGGGTAAAGGGAACTGTCCCCACAGGAGTGGTGAGTGGCCACAGTAACACCGTGCTGTTTTCCTGGCTGCAGGACTCAGAGGGGCGTAGACCAACCCGACAGTGCTGGTCCCGGGCGTGGCTGCCTCAGCCCTCAGGCCACTGCCACCCCCAGACCCCCAGCCCTGGGCTCACCTGTGATCAGAGCTCTCCTCAGAGATGGCGATGGCCACTTGCAGTCCCTGGGGCTTACCAGAAATGCCCAGAACCAGTGGCTTATTCATGCCTGACACGTGACAAGGGAGGGCCAGATGGGTCAGCTTTTCCTATGAGAAAGCCCGTCCAGGGGTCAGACCGGGGCCAGGAGGTA
>NW_022438155.1:0-18025 GCF_009761245.1 Sapajus apella | reverse complement strand
CGTCAGACCATTCCGTCCTCTCCTGCCTACGGCCTTGGGAACTCAGAATTCCAAGCACAGCTCTGCAGCCTGGTCCATTCCTCCAGGCTGTCAGACCAGTGCCCACACTATTTGCTGTTTGTGTTCTAGAATAACCTCTGAGAACGTGGCTGAGCGGTTTGGCATTTCACGGGAGAAGCAGGATACTTTTGCCCTGGCATCCCAGCAGAAGTGAGTACTGCTTGGAGAGGACTGTTTAAAGGGCTGGGCAGTGAGGTTTGGAGCCTGTCTAAGTGATCTGAAGTGGAGCCCTTCTGTGCTTACAGCTGGGCAGCAAGTGCTTTCCAAGCCTCGGGCCTCCCAGGTTGGGGGCGGGAAGTGGGAAGTGTCAGGGCCACTGTGAGTTGGTAACACTTCCAGGTTCTATTCCAGGTCTGTTCACCCTGACTCTTTGCCCTAGTGAGGCCTCAGTTTTCCCGTGTGTTCTTTTCTGGCTGTGGTTTGGAGATTGGACATGGTAGCCTGGAGTGTGGGGCCAGCAATGCTAGGGACCCTGGCATCCTAGCTTCTGGACCATGCTGGGTCTGTGGCAGCATCCTATGGCAAGAACTGGGGATGATATCAGGGAAACCCCAGGGGCTCAGGCAGGCTAAGATTGGCGCAGGTCCCGGCTGTCCAGAGAGGACAGCAAAAGCAGGGGATGGTATCTGGGCCAGGTGTGCTTCTCTGAAGCAGTGATTCTTGGCCGCTTGGGGTCACATAACCATTTAAAAATGTGTCAGAAGCCTTGGATTCCTTCCACTGGAATGTCCCTGGGCACTTATATGCTGCACATGATTTCAAGGGTCACTCAAATACCTTGTGCTTTAAAACTCTTTCAATACAAAAATACATTGAATAGTTTAGTATATGTCACTTTAAATATATGGAAACTGGGGAATAGATGACTTTGAACTGTTGGGTTTGAACAGAAAAGTTGGCAGAACCCAGCACAAATATTTCTGGGGTTCCACCCTCAGTTTAGCAGAGAGAACGGAGCAGGCTTAGTCCCTCTTGGACAAAGGGCTGTAAGTGGGGGCACCCCTCCAAACACCCTTCTCCCCTTTGAGGTTGGGATTGGCCACGATCTGGAGGTCTGGGGTTGAGGATGAAGAAGGCCCTGTAAGGTCTTGGCCATGCCCTCAGAGCTCCCCTAAAGTTGAGCATGTCCCCGAATTTAGCAGCCTAAGCTTGCGTCTACCCAAATGGATAGGTGTTGGGGGCAGGGAGGAAGGGAACCCCAAGGGAGCCTGAGTCTGGCTGTCCATGGTGCTGGCAGGGCAGCAAGAGCCCAGAGCAAGGGCTGTTTCCAAGCTGAGATTGTGCCTGTGACCACCATGGTCCATGATGACAAGGGCACCAAGAGGAGCATCACTGTGACCCAGGATGAGGGTATCCGCCCCAGCACCACCATGGAGGGGCTGGCCAAACTGAAGCCTGCCTTCAAGAAGGACGGTTCTACCACAGCTGGTGAGACTGGTCCGGGGTGGGGGTATGAGGAAGGAGGCCATGGCCATGCTGGGTGCTGTACTCTGGGAGCCTGGAATAGACCAGGCCCCTCTGCAGACAGAGTAGATGTGGGAGGGCTGGGATCTCCTCGGCCCCACTCTGATCCCTTACCCCAACAATTTGACCCTAGGAAACTCTAGCCAGGTGAGTGATGGGGCAGCTGCCATCTTGCTGGCCCGGAGGTCCAAGGCAGAAGAGTTGGGCCTTCCCATCCTTGGGGTCCTGAGGTCCTATGCAGTGGTTGGGGTCCCACCTGACATCATGGGCATCGGACCTGCCTATGCCATTCCGGTAGCTTTGCAAAAAGCAGGTAAGGTGGTTCCTTCACATCGCTGTCTGGGTCCCGCCTGGATCCGGCACCTGCCCTGCATGCTGTTGCCAGGGGCATGGGGGTGGTCCTGTGGGTGCTGCAGAATGGAGGTGGGCAGGCTAGTGTCCCTTACTCAAAGCCCATCCTGACCCCACAGCTGGGATTGGCTCACCCTTCTGGAAGAGACACACACCAGGTAGCCTGAAGGCCCATGGATGGGGCAGGCCCAGGGAACACAGAGTCCTGGTACAGGGCCAGTGTGTCAGGTCAGGTCTTTACCTTGCCTGCAGGGCTGACTGTGGCTGACGTGGACATCTTTGAGATCAACGAGGCCTTTGCGAGCCAGGTGAGCTGTTGTTCTCCATGTTGCCTTGGCCCTGGACAGTCCAGGTGGAGCAAGCGGGCAGGTGGTGCAGGGGAGGGGGCAAGAGGGCTGCGGTGATGACCTGCCTCCTTCCAGGCTGCCTACTGTGTGGAGAAGCTACGACTCCCACCTGAGAAGGTGAACCCTCTGGGGGGTGCAGTGGCCTTGGGACACCCACTGGGCTGCACTGGGGCACGACAGGTCATCACGCTGTTCAACGAGCTGAAGCGCCGTGGGAAGAGGTAAGGCTGGCTCCTGGTGGGGGGTTGTGGGGGGATACCCAAGTTGGGGCACCTGCAGGGTAGGGGATAGAGGTAGGTGGGCTTTGGATCATCATCCCAACAGACACAGTCCTGAGCACCATAATCCCAAATGCTGAAATCCCAAATGTTGAAATCCAAAAGATCAAAGTCCCTAAGGTCTTGGCTGGTCCAAAGGTAGTGTGTTATCTTGATTGTTCAATTACAGATCAAACTCCTTGTTCTTACTCTGAGTACTTCTTACTTCTACCCTTGACTAGTCAAGGGGAAAAAAAAATCCCTAATGACTAAAATCCCCAAAGTCACAATATCAGAAGATTAAAATCCTGAATGTTGAAATCCTATTGTTGAATTCATGCTATGAATTCTAGGGAAGGGATGAGTACATTTTCCATCGCATGCAGGATAGTGCATCGTCACCGTGTTACATGGTGTAACTCATGTGATGCAACCATTACCTCGTTACTGCCTTTATTTGGAAATTAAGTATGGTTTAAGGAGTTGTGAGTGCTGCTAAGTTGAAAAGGAATGGACTTAACTTTGGGAACACCTAGAAACCTGACCGAGTATTATTTTGAGTGTGTCTGAGGGTGTTTGTAGAGGAGGTTAGGATGCATTTGAGTGGACCAGGTGGGGAAGATCCGCCCTTAGTGTTGGCAGGCACCATCTAACTGCCTGGGGCCCTGGAGAGAACCAATACAGAGGTGGGACACACTTTTTTTTCTGCCTTTGACATCAGAAGTTTGATTCCATGAAAGTGCCTTATCACACTGACTTTGTAAGCTTTGTGCATGTACATAAAAATGTTGAAACTTCCTCAGTAAATGAAGAGGTGTCCTGTTTGTGTACCTGCATTTGTGAAAGATAAAATTTCTCAAGATCTTGGTTCTTCGGGTCACTGCATATGCGGTGGTGACCCATCACAGGTTTGTTTGTTCGTTGAGACAGTCTCATTCTGTCACCCAGGCTAAAGTGCAGTGGTTCCATCTCGGCTCACTGCAACCTTTGCTTCCCTGGCTCCAGCAATCCTCCCACGAGTAGCTGAGACTGTAGGTTCGTGCCACTACACCCAGCTAAGTTTTTGTAGAGAGCATTTCATTATGTTGCCCAGGCTGGTCTCGAATTCCTGGGTTCAAGTGATCCTCCCACCTTGGCCTCCCAAAGTGCTGGGATTACAGGTGTGAGCCACAGGGCCTGGCTCCATCACAGTTTTTGATCAGTCTCATCAAAAGACATAGGTTCTCTATCATGGTGTTCATATGACTGCAGTTATGAAGCTGGGTGCACACGATTACCCACCATTTACAGAGTTTGCTTTTTAACCCATTTATGAATACGGTTTGTTTATAACTGTTATACTCCTGTGACTATTGTTAGCATACCTGAGTGTTTATGCTTGCTAAAATATGTAATTGTTACCTATTGTGTTGTGTAAAGTAGCCTGGGAAGTGTTCTCTGTTCGTTTCTCAAATAAATCCCCTTTAAAAAATGTACATATATGTATATTTTTGACATGGAGTCTCACTCCGGTGTCCAGGCTGGAGTGCAGTGGCGTGATCTTGGCTTACTACAACCTTTGCTTTTTGGGTTCAAGCAATTTTCCTGCCTCAGCCTCTCAAGTATGTGGGATTACAGGCATCTGCCAACACGCCCAGCTAATTTTAGTATTTTTAGTGGAGACAAGGTTTCACCATGTTAGCCATGCTGGTCTCAAACTCCTGACCTTAAGTGATCTGCCCTTCTCAGCCTCCCAAAGTGTTGGGATTACAGGCTTGAGCCACTGCGCCTGGCCTAAAAATGTAAATATCTTTTAAATGAATCTTTTTAAAAAGTCTTTTTCTAAGATGGGGTCTTGCTGTATTGCTCAGGCTGGTCTTGACCTCCTAGGCACGAGTGATCCTCTTGCCACAGCCTGCTGAATAGCTGGGACTACAAGTAGATGCCACTATGCCAGGTTTCCACATTGTTTTTTCCAGAATTGTATTTTCAGGATTTTGATCTTTTAAGATTGTGATTTTCAGGATTTTAGACTTTAGGGATTTTGTTCTTTTAGGATTTCAACATTTGGGATTATGATGTTTGGGACTGTGTCTTTTGGGATTATGAGCGGTCCCTAGGGAAGGGAATATGCACACACAAACACCCTGAACTGAGGATGCAGGGGCATGATCTCTGTTTTCCCTGAGGACCAGCCCTAAAAGGGACACTAGCTGCAGTTGGCATCTGCCACTGTGTATGTGCCCACAGATCTGGTCTGACGGTTTTGTGTCCTACTCGTCGTGAAGTCCGTCTGGCTCAGCCTGGTCTGGAGATAGCTGGGTGGTGCCTCTGCCCAGCCAGTTCCGTTTTGTTTTCACAGGGCATATGGAGTAGTGTCCATGTGCATCGGGACTGGAATGGGAGCTGCTGCTGTCTTTGAATACCCTGGGAACTGAGTGAGGCCCAGGCTGGAGGCGCCGCCCACACAGACCTGCTCTAGCAGCAAGGCAGCAGCACTGCAGAAGCAGAACCGCACGGGAAAACTCAGCACTGGTGGTGGTGGCGGCGGACAGATCAAGGCACTTCAACTCGTTTGGAAAATGTGAACACGGCTGACATGGTCTAGGAGTGGGTGGGGTGTTGAGCCACCCATCAGACCCTCGTTAGCTGTGCAAGACAAAGGCAGCCTAGGTCACCCAGGCCACAAGGCCACGGTTAATTCCCAGGGCAAGGCGAATTCATGGATGAGAAGCGCAACAGACATAGTAAATGTGCAAGAATTTATCTTAGTGGCTGTGGTTTTTTCCCAAGGGGAATTCTGCCATACTGGTCTTCGCTGTGCAGTGTGTGTGGTGATTCTCAGTGCAGTGGTCTCTACTGTGGTGTGGCTCTGAGCCAACATGAAGGCCTAGGCTGAGACCATTGTGGAAGGGGGTTCTTCTTCCATTCTAGGAGCTGTTCAGAGGGCCTCAAGTCTGTGTCTTTGTGCTGAAGGTCTGCTCCTAATCCCTGGCAACGTTTATTCTGCAGCTGGGGCCTGGGGTTGAGGGCTGGGGAGGCGTCATGTATCTCTCATCATAAGAGCCCTGGCCCCGGAGCCGCAGGGTGCAGGACTTCTCGCCAAGCACACCCTCCACCACCACTGTGGACTCGTACAGCTCATTGCTGCTGTGGGGAGCATGTGCGGGTTGCGGTTAGGAGGGGTCTGGGCAGCGGGGGCCAGGCCCTGTGGGCAGCTTGGGGGAGGTTGGGAGGGGCTGTACCTGGCAGTGAAGAAAACCTGCAAGGCAATGGAGGTTGGGGGGGGCATTGGTGGATCGTGCTTCCAGCAGCCCACTGTTTGGGGTGACCCTGAAGGCCACAGCGGCCTTGGCTGGCTCCTGCTGGCCTGCACGAAAGGGAAGGGAAGACATGAGTGCAGGCAGTCCCGTGTACCACTACAGGAAGACTTCGCCCACCCGCAGGCCTGCACCTCTGGTCTTGCTCAGAACTGCAGGGCAGGGCAGCCCTGAGATCATGTGGGATTGGGGGACTGGCTGTTCTGCAGAAACCACGTGGTACCAGCCCTGGGGGCCAGCATGCAGGGACAGGCACAGCGGCCCTTTCCTGGGGGTCTTTTCTTGGCACAGCCCTGTAGGGGAACAGTGGGTAGGTGGGAGGGTAGGACATACCCATCAGCATAGTCCAGTAGCTTCGGCAGCCGCTCAGGTTCATCAGGTAGACCTCCCGGACTCGCTGCTGGCTCACAAAGCAGGTCCCAAAGTCCACCCAGCTGGTGGAGAGCTGCAGCTCAGGCACGGCCACCACGGCCCGCAGGGGCACTGCCTGTGGGGGCCCAGACCGCCTTGTTCACTCTGGGTGAGCCTAAGCCAGGGCCTCTGGGACGCAGGGAACCCTGCTGACCCCAAGTGCTCATGCTCCTGAGGAGGGCAGGGGAAGTGCCCAGCAATTGGCAAGGGGCCAGTGCCAACTTCAAAGGCCAGGGGCTGGAGTCTGCGCAGGGAAAGGGCCAGGGTAATGCCATGCATTTCCCCGCTATCCCTGCCTCCCTCCCTCATAAAGCTCCAGGCCCTGCACTCTGGCTGGTAGGGCTGCCCTCCTTCACCCATCCTCCTATGGTGGCCCCGAGACCCAGCCCTCAGCTCTTCTCAGGCCCTGGACCATCTGTCTGTGTCCCGTGACCTCAGGCCCTACCTGTGCCCTGCTCTACCTCCTGGCTGCCCCGTACCACACTCAGGCGATGCTATGCACTGTCCCACTGCCTCGGCCCCAGCAGCTGCCTAGGTGCCACGCTGGGGCACCTCGGCTCCACTGCTCAGCCACCTGCCCCCGCCTCTCCCAAGTCCTCCCCAGGCCACTCCTTCACACTCCTCACTAGAAGCCCCAGCTTAGCGTCTGCACCACGGCCCGGTGACCTTCTGCTCTGTGGTGCTTGTCCTGGTGCTTGAAGCCTGACAAAGCCCAGGGCTGTCCCTGGCAGCTGCCTCAGGTTCTCACTGCCCCCACCCATCAGGCCATTCTTTTGGCCTGGTCGTCAAGGTGTTTCCCTTCCTTGATTAAACGGTGTACAGGTTTCACATGCCACCTCCTGCAGGGAGCCTTCCCTGATTTCCCACACTCTGGCCCCTCATCTGGCTTTGGGCTCATGAGGCAGAGGAGGGTGGATGGCCTTCATCTCTCTGCACACAGGGCCTCTTCTAGGGGAGACTGAGCCCCAGGAAAGGAGTGGGGGCTCCTTATGTCTGAGGTCCCTGCTAGGTCTTTCCTCCTCTGGCCCCAGCAGAACAGAGCCCAGCCCGCTTCCGCCTTCCCACACGTGGGCGGGCCTGGGGCATGCCTGAGTGGTCTGGGTGGTGTACTCCAGGAGCAGGTTCTGCGTAAACACCATCTCTCTCTCTCCACTCGCGCTCTGCTGAATGTCCACCCCAGGCAGCATCTGGTCAGCCGGGAGCTTCTGATAGGAGAGCAGCTCCAGGGAGAGCGTGAAGGACACGTTCACCTGAGCAGATGCAGACATGGTATCATCTCCAGCTGCAGAGGGCAGGTGGCTGCTTACCCACCTGGAGCTCCGTCCTCCTTCCCTCCTGGGCCCAGCCCTGCTCAGCCAACAGCCCAGCAGCTCCCCCACCTGGTGCTTGCATTCCGCAAGCACTGCCCAGCACCTACTCTGCCCAGCACCCTGCTAGTGCCAGGGACAAGGCATGTCTGCCCTCAGGAGTCATAGGCTAGAGGGGAAGGGACATGAGCAAGCCGCCCTTTACCCCTTCAGATGCTCAGGGCTGTGGGTGGGCTCAACAGCTGAGGAAGGACTTGGTCTGTGTGCTGAGGACAGTCAGGAGCCTCTGACAGGTCACTGACCAGGCAGGGAGCATGAGAGGATGCCGGCCCAGGGGCTGAGGCTGTAGCTGAGGCTGGACAGGATGGAGCTGGGACTCCTGGCTCCCAGCACAGGTCCTCGGTACAAGCTTATCAGAATCGACTGAGGCACTTGTTAAAAATACAAATTCTTGGCCTCACCCAGACCTTCACACCTGTGGAGGTGGCGTCTGGGAGCTTCTGCCTTCAACAAGCTTTGTCAACGGCACTAATTTGCTGGGAGCAGTGGCTCACATCTGTAATTCCAGCACTTTGGGAGGCGGAGGTGGGAGGATCGCTTGAGCCTAGTTCAACACCAGCCTGGGGAATATAATGAGACCTTGTCTCTACAAATAATATAAAAATTAGCTGGGTGTGGTGGCATGTGCCTGTGGTCCCAGCTACTTGGGCGGCTAAGGTGAGAGGATTGCTTGAGCGCCCAGGCAGTCAAGGTTTCAGTGAACCACGATCATCCCACTGCACTCCAGCCTGGGTGACACAGCAAGACCCGATCTATCTAAAAAAGAAAAAGCCACTGATTGACTGCCAGGGTTAGAACCACTGTCCTAGACCAAGACCTGGGTGTAGGGATGAAGAAAGAACGGCACTGAGAGGAATGTGGGGGGGCACCCACAGGGCCTGCTGGCCTGGTCACAGAGAAACTGGTCTATGACAAGGCATGCCAGGGGTCTGAGCATGGGCAAGGGGGTTGGGGTGGTATTTGCTGAGATGAAATGCCACCACAAAAAGGAGGCACAGGTGTGGGGCAGGACAAGCTGGGGGCGCTGAGTTCACTTTGGATGAGAGGAGTTTGGCTCTAGAGCCTGGGAGGGAGGATTCTAGCCAGATGCCAGAAACCTGGGCATCGTTAGCACATGGAGGGTGAGATGCGGCACCATTATGCGGTGTCCTTTTTCTGGGACCTTTGGGCTTCCCCAGAGCTGCTAAGGACTTTTAATGCCTGGTAGCTAACCGTCATGTGTCCTGGGAGGCTCTGGTGCAACGGAACCTCTGGCTGTGCTCTGGGCCTTCCCCTCCATTTAGCTCGCTGAAGGGAGCAAATGCAAAGTGGGTCAAGGGTGCCCATCTGCCTTCTGCAGATCCATATGTCTCCCCGACCTCCATGGTGAGGTTCTCGGGGAGTTCCATCACCTAGTGCAGCATCTGGTGCACAGCAGGCCCTCACTACACATTGGATAGAGAGAATATGGCTGTCCACTGAGGCTCTGGAAATGGATGAGACGACCCAGAAATGGGCAGAGGGAGGCTAGGGCCTGGCAGAGCTCAAGGGAGCACAGCATAACATAAAGGGAAGCCCTCCAAGGAGAGGAAGAAAGAGAGCCTCTGAAGCAGGAGGGGAAGTAGGAGACAGGTGAGGCACCCTGCCAGGCTGTCTACCCTCGGCCTGCCCCTGTGCACCCTGGGAGCCCGCTGCGCAGATATGGGTGTGCACACACTCAGCCTTCATTCCAGTTGCTTCAGAGAAGTGGATGGTTTCCACTGAGTTCCTGGCATTCCCAAGACCTTCCCGACCCCACCAACTCTGAAAATCCGGGATCCAATTATGACTGATAATTTGTCAGAAGAGGGAAAATGACATTAGAACCTGGAGTGCTTTACAATTATGGCAACCCCATGGGCTCCCCTGAGCTGGGACGAAACCCTGAGCTTGCTCAGGAGGAGGAGGGTGTCTGTGTGGGAAAGGGAGGTGCTCACAGGAATGCACCAGCCTCTGCCAGCATCTCAGCAGTGGGAACCAGGAGGGAAAGGGAAGTCTGGGGACATTTCTGGAGCACGTGCACGCATGTGCGTGTACACGACGTCTGGCATGTCCGTGCCTGTGTAAGCCTCTTGTGCAGAGGTGCTGAATGTGGTGTCTCTGGTGGGAGTGTTCACACAGGGTATGGCAGGGTCAGGTGTGCAGTCTGTGTCCGGGCACAAACACGTGAGGGTGGCGTGCAGGGGTGCTGTCTGTACGCACGTGCGGGTGTGCTGTTGAGGCGAAGGCCACAGATCCCCCACTGACCAGCATGTTCTCCTGTGCTCGGAGCACCAGCTGCTTGCCCGCTGAGGCTGCCTCCTCCTCACACTCCTGCTTCTGGCCAGGGCCAGGAGCTCTGTGGACCCGGCTCGCCCCATCTTGAGAAACGGAGAAGGGCCTGGAGACCAGGAGCCGGAAGTGGTGTGGGATCTCCGTGGTGTTGGTCAGCTTCAGGTGATGGGTAGTCACCAGCTCACTCAGCACCTGGGCAGCCACAGAGGCAGCAGGCAGGGGCTGTGTCTCTTCTCTCTCTTCAAGCCCATGGTTCTAGGGGAGGGCTGGGAGGGCTGGCGGACGGACTGACTCAGACTGTAAGGCCCGAGTCCCAGAAGGGCACACAGAGACAGCTGAGGCCCAGGTAAGCTGGCAGGGCCAGAGGGTGGCAGCACACTCACCCCAGAGCAGGGCCGCTGGGGAATGAGGTCACTGGCCTGGCACCGGAATTCCATGCTGCCGCTGTGGTCCAGCTCCACACTCAGCCTGCCCAGCAACAGGCACTGCTGGGGCAAACCAGGCGCCTGGGGCCTCCTGGCGGCCCCCACTGCCCATCCAGCCTCGGGCCAGCCTTTCCCTGGGCTGACTTCTCCCGGCCATGCCCATCCTTTTGCTCAGAGAACGCTGCCTGGCCCCACCAGTGCCTGGTGAGGTGTGCCCCCGTGGGGATGGAAGGAGATGGGGGCCCAGCAGACTCACCGTGCGGACCTCACATAGCTATGTAGCTCCAGTCTCAGGGGTCCCACCGCAAAGTCCTGCAGGCGACGCCTCTTCCCTGGAATCTCCCTTTGCTCCTACGGATCCCAAGTCTGATCACAGCTGATCCCTGGGCTGAGCAGGCAGCATGCTACCCAGGAGCGGGCAGTGGCTGCGGCCCCCACCCCAGCCCAGGAGAGCTCACCTGGCTGTCCAAGCTCATGAAACCCAGGGCGTAGCCAGTACACTCCACCTTGTGCAGGATATCGGGGCTGAGCACCAGGGGTGTGAAGGAGATGTAGATGGTGCTGCTGCCCCCAGCAGGGACCACCTGGCGTGGATACAGCCACCTTAGCACCATCCCATGCCCCCTGGCCGGCCAGTGCCGACAGCTCCCAGCCCCTACCCCAACTCACCACCTGCTTGGGGCTGACAGAGTACAGGCGGCCGGAGGGCACCCCCTCGTGTGGCTGCAGGATGACAGAGATGAGCTTCTGTGCTGCCCCGCTGCTGGCACTGGAGCTGCCCTCAACCTGTCACCAAGGAGTCACTGAGGTTCACACAGTCACTGAGGTTCCACTAACCTGCTGGCCACACCTCAGTGGCCCTCAGTGGCCAGCCTGACCTGCCCCTCCATCCCTGCTCACCGACGAGTCAGTTTCATGGCTGAATTCTGATGAACGGGAGGGGCTTGGGGACCAGAGGAGGCAGCTACCCTCAGGAGAGTCAGGGCGCACAAGCTCATTCCCAGCTGCGTCCCGCAGTGGGAAGGGCGGCCCGTAAAACACTAGCAGCTCCACCAGCCGGTCCTCCTTGTCTTCCGGAGCATAGGTCTCCCAATCCAGGCGGACGTCTGGGGCAGATGTGGGGGGCAGGGTGAGGAATAAGGGAGGAGGAGACGACCCCCCTGGGCTTCCCCCTGCTTACACCCCCAGACAGAGATAAGCTGTTCTCCCAAACCCAGGGTGGAGAAAGCGCCTCTCTGCCTCTGTAATGCCACTTCCAGCTAATTCTCATTAAAAAAAAAAAGGCTTTACAGCTTATGCCCTCTGGTTCTATCACCTGAAGTCCTCCAGCTGAACAGATTGCCACCCCCATTAATCTGTCCCCAGTCTAAACTGGGGCTCCACATTGCTCTCTCTCCAGTCTGCACCATGACCATGTCAAACTGTCCCTGCCCTCCTCCGACACCTCCATTTGCCTCCCTACACCCAGCCGGTGGCCCCACCTCATCTCCGCAAAGCCCCCAGACTGAGGAGTCCCCAAAGTCCTGTCCCAAACCTAGACATCTGCCTGCATTGAACCCATCTTCCCCTCCCCTCCTGCCTTTGATCCTGTTCCCAGCCCTGCTCAGGGACTGGCGTGGCCAGGGCCCCCTCTTCAGTGTGGCCAGCTTCCTCTCCTAGCCCTTCCTCAGGCCCAGAACACTGTCTACCCCAGCATGCCCCACTGGGCCACATCGGCTTACCCTTCCTCTTAGCTCAGCCTGCACTCTGCCTCCCGCCCACGGGGAGCCTGGCCCCCTCATCACCTTCCCCCCAGCACTCCAGCCTCCCCTTCAGTTGTACTCCACGCAGTCCCACACTGCAGCCCACAGTCACGTCTGACCCACCCATCAGGAGGGATGCCCCTCAGCAGAGACCCTGCCATCCTGTCCCCGCTGTGTCCCCAGCAGCTCTCAGGCAGCTGAGGTCCTGCTGGCCGCAGGAATGAGAAAGCGGTCCCCCGGTAGTGCCTGTTCCTCCACATAGCAACCCTGATGAACCCAGGGCACCCGGGGGCCCATCCACACCTCGGTAACCACAGGCGGCTGGACTCTTGGGTCCTGTTCATGGGCCATTAGCCTCCCCAGCCCTAACTTCCCTTCCAGCCTGGCTCACCACAAGGCACAGCCTGTGGCGAGAGCCCTAATTTATGTCATGCGTGTCTCACCACAGGGGCTGGAGTTATTCAGGCGAAGTGTTCGGGTAACTGTGTCTCCTCCGGAGACCTGGGTGCCGAACCTGGAGGCAGGCAGACCGGATTCAGTACAGCCACAGCCTGCGCACACCTTGCAGGTAGGGAGGAGGGCTAGGGCTGGGGGCTCAGGCACGGGGAGACGCCACACCTAAGAATCACTGAGACCAGGGGTCTGGTGCCTTCCCCAGGTGGCACCAGGTGAGCTGTGCTCTGGGGCTGCCCTGGGCCCCAGCATCGACCCACCCACCCTGAGCAGACTATGCTAATTCCAGTTCACCTGGACTGGTGCCGACCTCGAGCCACCCTGCCTATTCGCCACTTCCGCCCCCCCCGAAATCCCTCGGAGATGTGCAGGTGGTGGCCATGTCCCCTGAGGCCACCTTCCTTCAGGGAAGTCCTGGCCTGGAGCCTTCCTATAAGGTGGCACCAGTGGTCCCATGCCAGCTGGGGAGTAAGAAGCCGACGTGGGCAGCCCAGCCTGAAGGCCAGAGGGTGTCAGGGGCCACCAGGGAGCAGAGCCTCAGACCGAGCACAGAGCACCTGATGGCTGGTTCCTTCTGGGCCTGGTCAGCAGTGTAGGAGGTGGTCCTCAGGGAGCTGATGGGGCAGCCCACCGCTGCCATGTGCACTGGGATGACTGCCGGCGGCAGGTCTCCCACCTGGAAACACGCCCAGCCCTATGTCACTGCCATCCCCTCTGGGCAGGGCCTCCGCCTGCCCAGGGGCCCCACGTTTGGTCCCAGCCTCCCTGTGCAGCACTCGGGCGTCTCTCCCGCTTCCTGCATCTCCGCTCCCCCTCCCGGCCAGGCAGCCTGCACAGAGCCCCTGCCTAAGGCCCTTTTTTTTTCTCTTTTATAGACACAGGGTCTCATCATGTTGCCCAGGCTGCTCTCAAACTCCTGGTCTCAAGCAACCTTCCTGCCTCAGCCTCCTAAGGTGTTGGAACTGCAGGCGTGAGCCGCTATGCCCGGCAAGCCTGAGGCTCTTTGGCCTCGCATAGTCCCTTTGATCAAATTTCTACCTTTTAAATGAAAAGAACTTTATTACTTTTCTCTGCTAATCAAAAGTAATAAATCTTACTTTTTAAAAAATGTAAGTGTGATAATCACCTCCAATCCTACCTCTGCAACATGACTCACTGTTAACATTTCAGTCAACACGAAAAACGTGTAGACACAGATATAAACGGGGAGCGTGCTGCACGTGACTTTCTTTCACAATCTTTTAACAATATAGGATACATTGGGCATTTTTTAGGCAGGGTCTTGCTCCATCGCCCAGGCTGGAGTGCAGTGGCATGATCTTGGCTCACTGCAACCTCTACCTCCCGGGAAAAACTGACTCTCCCACCTCAGCCTCCTGAACGGCTGGGACCAGAGGCACGTGCCACCACACCTGGCTCATTTTGTATTTTTTATAAAGATGGGGTTTCGCCATGCCCAGGCTGCTCTCACAGTCTTGAGCTCAAGACATCTGCCTGCCTCAGCCTCCCAAAGTGCTGGGATTACAGGCATGAACCACTGCGCCCGGCCAACAGTATAGGACTAATTTTACTAAGTTTACAGCATCATGTAACAGGCTGTGCAGAATTCCCCTCCCGATGTGGGCCATTGCCTGCATCCACTCCTCCGCTGACGGACACGGAGCAGGGGCCCAAAGCTCCCCGGTACCTTTACCAACAGCTTCTACACCATGCTAATGTGTCAAAACCAGTATTTTGTGGCCTTTTACTTTGCATTTCTTTAACTGTCAGTGGTGGTGACAGATTTTCACGTTTATTGGCCGTCTGTATTTGTCTTTCTTGGAGTTGCCTATTCATATCTTTTGCCCACTTAGATGCTTTTCCCAAACTTCCTGTTATCTAAGAGCCCTTTGCAGAGGAACACGATCAAGTCTTTGTCACACATAACACACAGAACGCAAATATCTACTACAACTAATCTGTTCAATTTACTAAGGAGTTGATGAAAATCTATTTAACAACTTAACGGTAGGATAACCCTGAATGTTTCCTCTCTCCAGACTGAACTAGGGCTGCCTTGCTGGTTACCTTATTCATCCCTGTATCCTCCACAGCACAGTGGGCCACACAGGAACTCACACACAGTAGGTGCTCCATTCATGCTGAGTGCTGGAGCAATTAAATGGACCCCTGGGTGAGCCCCACCGAGGGCGGGGCAAGAGCATGGCTCTAGGGGGCTGCTGCTGTCCCTCCACTCCACACTCCACACTCCCTACCCCAGGTCTTGGGTCCTGGCTCAGGCAGGCAGCCTACTGTCTTCTCTGCCCTCCTCGATATGGCCCCAGCCCTGCCCCTCCTGGGAAAAAGTGTGGAAGGTTCTACTGCTCATGAGGACCCCTCCTGCCTGAAATGCCTCAGCCAGAACCTGAGGCTGCCTCAGACACGGACGCCCATCCCGAGCTCAGTGGGCACTGTGTTTCAACCTGGTGAGGTTTGAGAGGCTGAGGCCCAGGTGTTGGAGGCGAGGGCTGGGGCGGACTCCTCACCCCCAGGCCACTGCCCTCCTGTGTGCCCTTACCGTGCAGATGAGATTGTCCCAGTACTCGCCCCACATATTGGCACAGCCTGTGATGTCAACACATAGCTGCTGGTAGGGCCCCAGCATGCCCTGGCAAATGTGGGGGAAGAAAGCAGCTCCTTTCCCGTGAGATAACATGCTCTCCATAAAATCTGGGAAAGAACCGTGAGGTGTGGGGGATTTAGGGAACTGGAGGTGGGAGTGAGGTCCAAACCCTTGGGTGTTAGCAAAGCACTGCCCCTGACGAGCCACCCTCTAGCCTTTCCTTGGTCAGGCTACATATGCCCTCCTGGGAGCCAGAATTGAGGGACAAGCTGCTCAGGGCACTGTGCGGTCAGCCTCTCTACTCCCTGGGGGGCCAGGTCCCTGCGGAAGCCCTCCGTCAGAGCCACCGCCCGTCCCAAATGGAATCCAGGCCCTCGAAGGGAAGTGCCCTCAACAGCAAGAGGCACTGCCAGGTAGAGAGCCTTGGCCATCTGAGAGCAGTCTCTTGTCCCGGTCCCGCTCCCTGGCAGCTGCCAGCCCATATCCACAGAAGGCCATGCCAACCCTGGCTCTGGTTGTGGCCTGGGCCCAGCAGCCCCACTCTGGTGGCTCTTACCCAGCTGCTCTCGCTTGGCCAAGTGCTGTCGCATCCGCACCGTCTTTAGCAGGGCAGGAGGCATGTCAGGGCTTTACAAGTGGAGACACAAGAATAGGATCAAGTCAGCCAAGCCTGTCCCAAGACCCGAGCCAGGTTCTGCAGCAACCAGCATTCTACCAGGTGCCCAGCAGGGGAAGGGGGCTCTGCCTGCTCTTCCCAGGGGAAAGCTGGTCAGTTCTTTCCTTTACCTGCTTCTCTGGTCTTTGCGCCCACTATACCCCTACCATTCAAACATCCCCAGCAGCAGGCCACCCGCTGGCTACAGGGATTACCTCCCCAGACACCCAGGAGGGCTCTGAAGCAGGACTCCGTGCCCACAGCTCTGTGCCAAGGTTACTCCTGGATGCAAACCCAGCCCAGACTCCCCATCTCTAGCCCAGACCCCCATCTCTAGCCCAGACCCCCCCATCTCTAGCCCAGACCCCCCATCTCTAGCCCACACCCCCTTCTCTAGCCTAGACTTCCACAACAGGCCCGTTTCTGGTTTTTCCTGCTGTCGACTGTCCAGTATTGGGTAGACACTAGCTTTTCACAATAGAAAGTTCATGCCTTACAAGCTGTTCATGGCTCCCCTTCCACCTACAGCAGTGGTTTCTAAGTTGGGCTCTCTTGCTTCACTAGATTAGGGGGTTAGGTGTTCACATAGTGGGCACTCCATTACATTATAATGCATGATTTCAAGTTAGAGATTTTCAAAATGCTTGAATATTTAACCATCAGTTCTTCTGAGCCAATGCTAGCTGATTCTGGCACACCTGTGTGTGTGTGTATGTGTACATGTGTATGTATGTATGTATATGTATATGTGTGCATATGTATACGTGTGTATGCATGTGTGTGCACTTCTGTATATGCATGTGTGTGTACGTGTACATGTGTATGTATGTGTGTGTGCATATGTATACGTGTGTATGCATGTATGCACCTCCGTATATGCATGTATGTGTATGTGTGTGTGTGTATGTGTGAGCAGCACTCTAGATCTCGCCTCTGCCCTTAGCTTGCTGATGACTAGCCTAGACTCTCCATCTTGTCTCTGGGGCACCCCTTCCCCATCTCACTCCACAGGTCAGCCCAGGCAGGCTATCAGTGGTCCCTGAAGACTCTCTGCTCCTGAACTCTTCCTCCCACCTCTTGGCTGGCACGGTCCTGCCTACAGTAACTCCTCCCTCACCACAAGCCCATCTGCGTGGTCCATTAGAAGCCTCCACTCCAGGAGGGCAGGCTGAGAAGGGGCCACAATCCCAGCCTCTCCCCGGGCCCACTTGGGGCCTGAGCGGTGGAGAGCAGGAGACGTTTCCTCTCTGCCTGACCCCATGTCTACCTGTAAAAACACACACTCTCATTTCTCACACGACCAGCCACTGGCCACCTAAGCCACACAGAGGCTCAACAGGGTACACCCCACCCAGCCTCATCTGCCCCGGGAAGTGAATGAAGCAAGACTTACAGGCTAGTCTTTTTGCTCAGGCTGTTTTGGGGGCTCCCGAAGTACTCAAACTTGAGGGAGAAGGGGGTCTGTATTGGAGAGCGATTGGTGAGGATGAGCTGGCGATTCACACGGGTCCTCAGTGGCACCGCTGAGCCAAAGTCCAGGCGGAGCTCCTTTGGGTGGCCTGGCCACTGCTCTGTGCTGGAAACACTGTCCCGTGCCCATTGGTACTGTGTAACATGCCACCCTTGGCCCTGGCCAGAGAGCCATCTTTGGACGGTGTACAGAAGCTGCCCAGGCACCAGGCTTCAGCCTCGGACTCCTGTTTCATTGAGCTACCAACCACAGACCCACCTTTCCCGCCCGCCCATGATGCTGAGAAAGGCCTCAAACACTGCACAAACCGTCCCTGGCCAGGGGCATGGCTTCCAGTTGCGGGGCCTTCTGTGGGCAAGCCCAGGGTACCCACAGCCCTGTCCCCTGCCATCTTCTGCCTTGCTGGGCACCATGCCTCCAAGTGTGCGGGGGGGAACCACGCCTCCAAGTGTGTGGGGGGAACCACACAGAGGGCAGGGACAGGGTAAAGGGAACTGTCCCCACAGGAGTGGTGAGTGGCCACAGTAACACCGTGCTGTTTTCCTGGCTGCAGGACTCAGAGGGGCGTAGACCAACCCGACAGTGCTGGTCCCGGGCGTGGCTGCCTCAGCCCTCAGGCCACTGCCACCCCCAGACCCCCAGCCCTGGGCTCACCTGTGATCAGAGCTCTCCTCAGAGATGGCGATGGCCACTTGCAGTCCCTGGGGCTTACCAGAAATGCCCAGAACCAGTGGCTTATTCATGCCTGACACGTGACAAGGGAGGGCCAGATGGGTCAGCTCTTCCTATGAGAAAGCCCGTCCAGGGGTCAGACCGGGGCCAGGAGGTA